>NC_133405.1:129438849-129739497 GCF_047511655.1 Castor canadensis
CAGCTACATGAGTGGGAAAAGTATCCATTTTGCTGGCAGCAGCTCTCTGATTTCCAGATCATGGCAGAGAAGGGACAGTCCTGGAGCCAACAGTTATATGGAAACAGTCTTACTATTCCAGTTCACTGATCACAGCAGAGGCAACAGCTTTCTGGCAGTCAAGTTCTGCAGTGTTGTTCTGGAAGGTTTTCTTGGAAGCTTATTCTAGATTTTGTTTCTCCAGAAATTCCAATCGGTTTTAGACTGCTTCTGTTTGTAACAGTTACAATGGTGTATTTTATCAGCAACTAAATACTATTCTACAATGAATCACATTTCATCCAGAGTGATACTCTCAAACTCTAAAACTCAAAACCAATAATGCACTGCCCTTGCTTAAAGTCTTTCAATGACTGCAATATCCTTGTATCAAGTCCAAATGTTTTAATTTTGTTTGAAAGGTTCTGCAAAATCTGGTCCTCCTATCCTCTGCAGATTCATTTTTACCCATGCACTCTCTGGCCACACTCATCTTCTATTCAGGTTCTTAAGATAGTTGTGCACTCATCTCTTTATCTTGGCACATGCTACCTTCCCTATATAAAACTCTCTTGCCTTGCCTTCTCCTGGCTAACTTGCCCACACCCCGCTTTTTTTTTTTATTTAACTTTAGTCTAAAGTCTGTGTCCTCCAAATAAACCTTCTCTGACCCTATCCATCTGTCATTACCACCAAAACTCTGGGTTAGGTGCTCTCTTATGTCTTCCCACAGCATCCCTGCCCTCCCCTCCTCCTGATTTCCGCCTTTGAAGTGCTCCACTGAACTGGGATTGCCAATTGCAAAATGTGCCCCAGCTCATTATACCATCCATATGAAGCTGGTGGAGGGTGCCAAGTCTAAGTTGCTCTCTATTTATCTTCAGTACTCACTGAGTGCCTAGCCCAAACTTGAGTGTATAATTCGAAAGAAGTAATAAAGGAATTGAAGCATTTTAAGCAGATGATCTAATATTTATTGGATTGGTGTTTTAGAAAAACACTCATGTGGCCATGTGCAGAGTTGTAATGGGATCAGATGGAGGCTGAGATAGAAAGTCCAGTTTGTTGGTCTGACACAGTACAATTATTAGTGGCAATGGGAAGGAGGAGAATATTTCAGAAAAACTGGTAATATTCGAGAAATAATAAGGCAAGGCATTATCAAATCTTCTTTTGGTATTTCAAGTCAATTTAATTAACGTTTTTGGAGTAGCTACTCAGTGTAAATCATTGAATTAGGTTATGAGATTATACCAAGTGTTAAAGACATCCCAATCTTGGAGACTGAGAGGGTTTCAGCTGGTGAATAGAAGCACAAATACTTTAATAACAGGCAGAGAAGTAAGAGGAGGGAGAACTGAAGAGTTTATGTTAAGGGTGAGTGGTGCTGGTTTCCTATTCATTTATTAATGTGGTTTTCAATTTATTAGTTCATTTTTGTCTAAAGATAATGAGCTAGTAGTCAGTGGCAATGGACAGTGTACCACGGTGGGAAGAACATCACTTGGAGAGTAGGTGTCTTAGCTCCTCACCTGCTGCTAACTGCTACTATGATCTTGAAGAACTTACTTCTCTGGATGTTAATTTCCTCACTTGTAAAGTGAAGTTTTTGAATGAAATGACCTTTAAAGTTCTATTTCTTTACACATTTGTTATTTTTTATATGTGTGCACTTTACTAAAATTTTTTTCAATTATCTAATTAAAGTGTCCATACATTCTAAGTAGTGCTAGTAGTACTTTTGGATAAATGTTTTAACTTTTCCTATTTAGAAGAGGATAAGGCTATAATATGGTAACATACCACAAGCTTTGGTTTCTTCCTTTTTTTTGGCAGTGTGGGGTTTGAACTCAAGCCCTCACACTTGCGAGGCAGGCGCTCTCCAGTCCTTCTTTGTGTTGAGTAGGGTCTCACAATTTTTTTGCCTACGGCTGGCCTCAGACCCAGATCCTCCTACCTATGCCTCTCACCTAACTGGAATCACAGGCATGTCCCACCTGCCTAGCTTCTGTATTGAGATAGGGTCTCTAGGGTCTCACCAACTTTTTCCCTGGACTGACCTTAAACCATGATCCTCCCAATCTCTGCCTCCTGAGTAGATGGGATTATAGATGTGAGCCACTGTGCCCAGCCAAGCTTTGGTTTCTTGATTCTAAGAGAATGATGATACAATATTCACCTTTACTAATTATAAACAATTTACCCAAATGTATCCCTCTACCCCCTTCCACTTCCCTGGCCCTTTCAGCCATGTGATTTTCTTTTTATTTTGCTTTATCTATTGCCTGGTATGAATGGTAGGCTTTGTCAGAGTAATGTAAAGAAGAGCTCCAATAAGATCTTTTTGCCTCTTTCATAGATAAGTAGTTTTAAATTCCAAGCTCAGACTGTCACATTTGTCTTCAAATATCAATGGAAGGGAGACATATGAAGGAACACAGAAAGCATTTGAATCAAGAAAAAGAGCTATTAACCTGAAAACTCACCTGCCTTTCCCATCACTATGGCTCTTTCTCTTTGTAACTAGGCATGCAACAGCTTGCAAGAATGGCCAGTAATGGCAGCAGATGAACCTGTAAGAATCAGTGGCTTAATACAAAGTTATTTCTCATTCACTTCAAGTACAGTTGACGATAGGAGTGATGCTAGTGATAGTGATCTGTGTATGTATGTTCCATGCAGTCATTCAGGAACCTGGGCTGACAGAAACTCAGTCATGTGCGATACCTGACTTTCAATGATACCAGGATGTCAACATCCAGCTGGCAAAAGCAGGGTTGGGGAGGACGGGTGGGAAGAGGCTTTCCTGTGGGAGGTTTTTGGTGTCTAGGTCTGAGACATCTCAGCTCCATGAACACACCTAACAGCAGAGAAGACTGAGGAAAGGGTCTAGCTGTTTGCTAAGGAAGGCAAAGGACAGATTTTGATTACTACATATTGGTTTTTGGCCTTTGCTTTTACCCAGGGATATTGATTCTGTTAGTTTTTCTTCTCAACTTCCTCCTTTCTACCCGACGTCTGTAGTTGCTGATAAAGTATTTCAGAGGCAATTCCTTTTTGTCATGAATAATTAGAAAATATTTTTGGAGTGGTGATACTTGTCATGGTTTTATGGTGTAAACTTCAGGTTTCTCTAAGCACTTTAATTTCTTCCTTAGAATCTTATAGTACATTATTTTGTATAAGGTATACAGTGATCGTATGTCACTCTGAGTTGCCCATACAGATTTAGTTTCAGGTTCACAGAAGTAAGAATATTACTCACCTAATGTTAGCAGGTTTAATGAGGTCAGTGATAAAAAAAAATCAGATCTTAATGTTCCTTTAGACCATTTACCTGGGAAATCATAATTGCTGACTTTAAGAACTTTCCAGTTGAATACCATAGCTTTTATTTGATATGGAGCAGTGGTTCTCAAAGTGTGGCCCCTGGAATAGTAGCATCAGCATTATCCAAGAACTTGTTAGAAATAAAATTTTCAGGCCTCCCCTCAGACCTGTTGAATCAGAGACTCTGGAAATGAGACCCAGAAATCTGTATTTGTACAAGTCACCTAAGAGAATATTCTAGAACCACTAGGCTAGCTATTTAAAATTGAGTTCAATTATTTCAAAGCATTTCATTTTAAGAACCAAGTCAAAATGCTATTTCAGGGCTGAGATGTGGCTCAAGTGGTAGAGCACCTGCCTAACAAGTGTGAGGCCTTAAGTTCAAACCCCCCACAAAAATCTGTTATTTCAAATTGTTTAACACATATAGACTCTCTCTCTTTTTCATATTGCTGTGAATTAGGAGTAATACACAAAACTCACAGAATGAAAAGCATGCCACTCATGACCTGGGAGGTCATAAGGGCAGATGGTTTCCAAAGGGGTCAGTCACAGAAATATAAGGTTCTATGAAGCATCTCTAGCAGTTTCCTGTAAGAAAGTGTATTCATATGTGTGGCTGATGACTGTTCTTTTGACCATTCAGGGTTTGTCTCCAAAGACTTGAAATTCTGAGTTAGAAATTCTGGGTTTGGACTTAAGGACTGAGTCAACATCTTACTCATCTTTGTATCCCCATTATCTTCTACCATAAGCATTTATGGAAAATGAGTGGATGGAATAGTCATCTCGTGGATTCAAGTAATTAGACTAAAGTTCTGGGATCACATTCTTTTAAAACCCCATTTGGATAATTTATTCTAGTTACCATTAAAGAATATTGACCGTGGCAGCCTTTTTTGCAGTTTAGGACTTTATCTACCAATTAAGAACAATGCCTCTATCTCCTCCAAGAGAGAGAAAGAAAAAACTTACATGAAGATAGTGCTTGTTCCACTTCTTGCAATGTTTATAAAAGACCTGTTACTGCATGTTAACCTTCTCAGTGGCTAATGCAGGCTTCCTCACCCTTGACACTGGTGACATTTGGGACTGGGTCATTCTTTGTTGTGAGAGTTGTCCTGTGCATCGCAGGATTTTGAGCAGCATCCCTGGCCTCTATGCTATCTACTCTTGGTTGTGATGAACAAAATGTCTCCAGACACTGCCAAGTGTACCCTGGAGAACAAAATTACCCAGGTTGAGAATAACCTAGTAGTAATAGGAGAATAGTAATTTCCTACATTTTATTCAAAGCTATGGAAAGAAGCTTCAAGAAAGAACATATGTTCTACATTTCTTTTTAGCTCATTGTTGAAGACTTTGGCAGTGACAGCTCTATCCTGAAATGATCTGGTTCACAAATCCTCATTATTTTAGGCTAGTTTTCTCCTTAGAACAACTTTATCTTTGGAGATTCAAATTCATAAATTCTAAGCATCTTTTTGCACATATCTTGTATACTGACTCAGCACTAAATTCCATTATTAGATATTTTTATTTAGTAGTTTCTAAATAATCTATACACTGGCTAAAGGATCTCTGTAGGAGTCCACAATATGTAGTTGGCAACAAATCTGTTTTGTCTACTTCATTATAGTAAGTTATTTACATACAAATTGAATAATTGCCTTTATTACACCCTACCTTAAGATTCTGTACCTGGAAAGAAATTCACCACTGCTTGTGGAGTTTACTTCCTGGTATCTAAGGAATACACTAATTCTATTTCTGGATTTATTTCATATATTATTTATTTTAGCATAATTTCAAACTTTCCCTCTGCTCCTCAGTAGTCTCAATATATTAATTTTTTATTTAAATAATCAGTGTTTAAACGTGTTGATGGCATACCCTGACATCCTTACTGAAATTCTCATATCAATGTCCCTTCTGTTATTGTACATGTGGATATACGGTTTAAACATTCCTTCCTCTTTTTTCTTCTTTCATTCAATGGTGTTTTGAGGGGGAAAGGAGATAAAAGTATATGGCCATCACACATTAAACAGGAAATGAAAATTATTTTTGAAAACTTCAGACAACTGCATAAAAAGTTTCAAAACTTTATTGTTAGACTATAGAATCCCTAGTTCACCCTCATTCCTTGCATTTAGAATAAATGACAGTGAGGTACTTTTTTTTTTTAAGAAACGAGTATAAAATCTGACTTTTCATGTTTCATGAAAATTATTTTTGTATTATTAACACAAAGAAAGCAGACTTATCCTGAAAACAGAAACAGATAATTAAAAAACATACCCTATTGACATGACAGATGAAAAAGATACTAGGTGAGAAGAAACATGTATGTAACAAAGCCTATAATTTGGAAATTGTGGGAATCAAAGTCAAACCAGTTAATTACTAACAAAGATGGCAACCATGTTTCTTTTTGTCTTTCACAGTGAATGCACAATTAGCACTTAATACCAAGACTGGTGAATAAACCATCTATAAATCTACTGAAAAAGACCATCTGCTTCTATAAATTTTGTTCTCATACACTTGCCAAAAGAAGAGAACATATTAACAAAATAATGGGCCCTGCACTGTTAATTGCTAGGTTGTTTGCAGTTGTGCTGTTGCTATTAGAACGTAATAAGCCATTCCTTCTGCTAAATTAATAAGCAGCCAAGATTATGTAATAGCTGCTTTCAGCAGCTAATTATTTTTCCCATAATTCCTTCCTCTCTCTGCCCCCCTCTCCCCCGCCCCGTTTTTTGGCTAGGAACACAGAGATGAGACTGCCAGTATGTCATCAGCAAGTCTCCTGTTCTCATTTTCCGAGCCACAGCCCAACATCAGGAGCACATCCAATAACTTTAAACTTGGAGGTGGCTATCTCAGAAGCTTTGTTTTGTACAGAAAAAGAGGAGGCAGCATTTGGAATCAAAGGGCGAGTTTTCATTGTGTTGTATTAGAACTATAATGGTATCTGGTTTGGCAAGATCTTTGGGGGCATATTTGGGCAGAAATGAGAAAAATTGAGGCAGGGTCCTAAAAAAAGTATAGAAAGCCAACTCTGTGCTTTCCGTGAACCACTTCTTTAATATGCTGGTATACATTAATCATACATGTTAGTAGGAAACTTTCCAAGCTGCATAGTAGTGCGTTTTTCATTTTGCTAAATAAGGGGGCATTAAAAATGCCCTCAAGTTTCTATCATATTACCTTAGTTTTATAGACACTGTAACACAAAAATGAACATAATTTCTAAAAAAGGATTCCTTTAAATCGAGTGAATTTAGCTTCATGAAAATTTCAGCATGTTTTATACTTGGGTCATTAAAAAATTCTGGCGACTATGTTTAGCAACCTCTGCAAAGCGGGGCAAGGCTCAACAAAAGCAATTTTCTAGCTTCCTTAGTACGAACAAGCATTTGACATGGGAAACCCAAGGCTATTCAAACAAGGTCACCTAATCCCGTGGGGCTCTTCTCCCCTAATCGATAAAAGATGAGTTCATCTAGACGATTCTTCCATTCTATCATTCAAAAACAAAATATGAACATCCATTACGTGTCCAGCACCAGGTTAGCATTAGGACTCAACAAATCTATCATTTTATAGTCTTAATTAACCAACTCACGCTTATCAGTTGTGTTACATTATCAGGCAGGAAAACTAGGTTAGGGTGCAAGAAAAATCCAAGATGTGCTAAATAGAAGCTAAGGGGCATGTGGGTGAAAGATTCATTCTTACAGGGCTTTAGGGTGAGGCTTCATAGATATGACACTTGAGAGGAAGGACATGCCAGGCAGAGCAAGTCTTCGGCAAGGCTAAACTGCAATCCAGGCGGCTGGTGGGGGCGACACCGAGTGAAGGAAGCGGAATCTCGAAGACGAAATGCTGCCCGGGCTTTTCGGCCGAGAACAGTTAACTCATCTGTCCGCAGCATTGAGGACGGGAGAGGAAAGCCCAGGAAAGACACTCTTGGGGCGAGAGGGATCTGGGGCTAGAGCTGTAGCAGTGCGTTGGGAAGGAAAGGCCTCCGGTTGAAAGCATGCACGAGCCCCACGTAAGAGCTGACTTGTTTTCCCCAGAGTTGTAGAACACCCTCTCTCCTGCTACCATTACCACCGACCGTCACACTTCCCTGTCCCACCCTTTTAGGGGCACGGAGACCCATCGGGGATAGAACTTGGCTCTCTGCGGTCCGGACCTTCCCTGCCCTGCGCCACCGGGTCACCTAAGGGCGCCGCGGAACCCATCCTCCTGCCATTTAAAGAGCCAGAGCAGCAGCCCGCGCGCGTTCGAGCGGCATGGGCACAAGTACGCAGGCGCGCCGGCCGCGGCAAACGCCGCTTCCGGGTCACGTGGCCCACCTTCCGGTTCGCATCACTCCTCTTGGTGGAGACGTAGCCAATCGGCTTCCTGAGACTACGCGGCACCAGGGCTGCCTCTGGTGCCGTTGGCTACCGGTGAGCTGCTTCGCGCACGTCGCCCAGCCCGCCCCTCTGCTCGCCGCAGCCCCGACTCCTCCCTCGTCCAGCCTCCGGGGCGGGGTCTGTTGGCTCGCCCTCCCACTAGCCGCCTTAAGCCTGCCCTCAGCGAAGCCGCTCCCCTCCCCACAGCGACACGGCTTCTCTTCCACAGAACAGCGACAGGGGCTTCCCCTTAGACGCCGCCGGCTGAGCTCCGCCGCTTTCGCGGCCCGCGGCCACCGTAAGTCCCGAGGGGCGAGTGGAGGTACCGGGCATGGGAAGAGGGAGGGATGGCTGGGCTCGCCCTCCGCCGCCCCGCGCGCGCCCCGACGACCCCACCCCGAGCCCGCCCGACCCGCTACTGGGGCGCCGCGCCCCGCAACTCACTTCTGTCCACGTCCGCGCCCTGCACCCCACTATGCGCTGCGTTGGGAGATGCGGGGAACCAGTCCTGGGCTTCGCGGGGGCCCCGCGGCACCTGTGGTTCAGGAATCGCCTCAAGTTTTGCGGGGCGTTTTTGGGAGGGGCCAGCGACCCGGGGGTGGCGCGGCCGAAGACTCTTGGCGCCCCCTGCTCGGCGGCGGATGCCATTGTCTGCTCCGCTCCTTGCCTGTCACCTCTCCCAGGCTCGGTCAGTGATGGAGTGTGGCCCCGAGAGGAGGGGAGACATCGGAGACCGCGGGACCCAAGGAACGCTGGACCTGAGCCCACTCCGAGGCTGAGCCCATTGTTTTTAATACTAATCGCGAGGAATTGTGATGGTCCGTGATTTGCGGCAAAATCAAAGCATTGGTTTTTAACAAGAGGGAAGAATGAATACTTGTGTCTTAAAACCGGGTTTCGTCCCATGTTAACACATCGTTTATTTTAAGGAGCATATATTGGGGTTTTCGTCCTACAAAGTGGTAGGGTGGATACAGGACCCTGCTACACTTAGCCTTGAGCCCACTCTTGGCTTAGAAGTCCCCACCCCTCCTTGACACCAAGATCTAGGAATACGGGGTGCCTTCTTTTCCAACTTCTGCTAACGGGCTTGCATTAAATGTCCAGTTGACGCTTCGCTTGCTGTCGCTTTCGAATGTCGCTATCTTCAGGACTTTGGAATCACTGAATAATACCGTGTATTTGTGCTGCTGGTGCATGTTTAGTGGAGAAATGAAGCCAATTTTAACTTTATTAGAGTTAAATTGCCACGTCATAAATTTCCAGATACCGTAATAACCTTTTTGGGTTATTGAAAAAAGCCGTAATAATTTCTTAAGAAAATTTAGAACCCATTTTAAAAGTCTACATTGGTTGTGTCCATTCCCCTTGCCCGTGTTCCAATTCAAGATGGTGTGGTGAATACTAAGTATCGTTTGAATCTTACTTGCATTAACATTGTTAAAGGAACTTTGAAGGGTTAAAAGAAAAAAGAATACCTATCCTAATTTTACCTGAAATTACCTTTGTAGAAACAATACTTAACCTGTTTGTGGTTGAGATAACCAGTTGAATTACAAAATGCTTGCCTTAAAAAACATCTAGGCTAATCAACAGACTTGCAGATTCTAAATAAATCCATACTAATTAACTTAAGTGTAAAATACACTAGAATTCGGCATTCACTCCATCTGTAAATGCTATTTTTATGTTTTATTGTATTTCAAATAATGTCTCTGAATATGTGTAACTCTTACTTTGGCTTTCATAACGTTTGTATTTCATAATACTACATTAACTATTCTTGTGTGGATATTTGTGTTGGAATTTTTAAAAAGTGAAATGAGAATATAAAAATCAGGCTTTTATTAAGAGAAATGTGTATTTATGAAATCTTCTTTTATTGGTTAACATTTTAGAACATTCTAAGTGATAAGCAGTCTGTCTGTAAGTAATTCAGCCTGGAACTAGAACAGCCTCAGGGTGAAAAATAGTAGGTCTCCTATTTCTTCCTAATGTACCTACACCAATTGATGTCTACAATTCTCTTCTGATGCATGTAGAGTGTGAAGCGTACAACACAGGGAGAAAATAGTTTCTTAAATTACCAGAGTTGTCTTTTTCTTTAAAAATTTCAGTCAACTTATGACCTGTTTTTCTTTATTTCCACACACTCCCTTCCAAATGGATGTGAAATAGGGTAGGGTGGGAAGGGAAGGTTTGCATCTAGTAGGAAGACTTTCTAAAGAATTTTCTGCTATTTTAATTGGCATAGAAATATTGATGGCTGTTAAATGTCAGTTAAATGCCCTATCCCCAAAGCTTCTCGGAGAAATATGCAATCTTATTCTTAACTATGTATTGTATGTAATCTTGCTTTTATTTATCTTAACAGATGCAGTTTATGTTACTTTTTAGTCGTCAGGGAAAGCTTCGACTGCAGAAATGGTATGTCCCACTGTCAGACAAAGAGAAGAAAAAAATCACAAGAGAACTTGTTCAAACCGTTTTAGCACGGAAACCTAAAATGTGCAGCTTCCTTGAGTGGCGAGATCTGAAGATTGTTTACAAAAGGTACAATTTTTTATTTAGCAGAAAGGTGAAATAGAATCAAATGTTAGATCATATATAATAGGGAAATTGCAGGCTTTTGAATGATGAAATTTATAAATAATGATTAATAAACATTTAGATGAAATAGGTTTAAAGGAAAGTCTTGTATTTTAATATAACTGCTGTTTTGACTGATTGCCCAGCTAAAATGATAACAGCAGGGAACTCCATTTTAAAACTAATTACATAATTAAAGACATAAATGATTATTCATGCTTGATCATCTTTTTAGACAAATTCAATGAATTCATTTCATTGCAGGGACAAATAGGGTCAGTATTTTAAATTATGTGAGTAATTTTCTGAATCCAGACAAGCATAGATCAAAGAGTAATCCCTCCTCCCCACAGATCTGTAAAGTAATAACTGCTGTTAGACATGTTTTTTATCTGACTTTACAATCTTGCTTATAAGCATATTGGAAACATAGACCATCTCAGTCATACAGATGCTTAAAAACCTTGTATATACAAGATCTCCTTGTTAGTAATAGTTATTAATTTGAAATACACTTGTTGCTGTGGTAGAGATGTGCTTAGATATGATAATTTTACTAAGGAAGATTTTTTTTTTTTAATTCAGTGTTGCAACATGACTCATAGATTAGCTTTTTACACTGGGGTTGGTATCTGAAACTCTGAATACCATAAATTTCAGAAGATTGTTCCAGGCAGGTTAAATAAAATATAATTTCTTCTTTTCCGAAACATTTTTGAGGGAACATTTGCTTGTTTCTTCTACATTTCGGTTTCCTTTTGAATAATTTACTTAATTTTAGATAAAAGCATTTCTGTGTGTAAGAAATGCTCTTGTATGAGTATGCAGGAAAGTAACTATAGAATTCAAGAAGGATGGAAGAGGAGTCTGGCTTTCTTTTTTCTTTTTTGGTGGGACCAGTGTTTGAACTCAGGGCTTCATGCATGCATAGAAGGTGCTCTGCTGGTTGAGCCACACCTCCAATCTGTTTTGTTCTGGTAATTTTTTGTTGTTTTGTTTTCTTTTGTTTTTGTGGACCAATGTTTGAACTCAGGGCTTTGTGCATGCACAGAAAGTGCTCCACCACTTGAGCTACACCTCCAGTCCATTTTGTTCTGGTTGGTTTTTGTGGACTGGGGACTTTGAGCCACTCTGCCAGCCCTTTTTTGTGAAGGGTTTTTTTGAGATAGGGTCTCTTGAACTATTATGCCCAGGCTGGCTTCGAACTGAGATCCTTCTGATCTCTGCCGCCTCAGTAGCTAGGATTACAGGCATGAGCCACCAGTGCCTGGCTTATTCTGGTTATTTTGGAGATGGGGGTCTCTTGAACTATTTGTCCAAACTGGCCTTGAACTTTGCTCATCTTGATCTTAGCCTCCCAAGTAGCTAGGATTACAGGCATGAGCTACTGGTGCTTGGCTTCTTTGTTCTTTATTGTACTCCAAATATGGATGGGATTTTTGTGGAGGAAGAAATGAAGATTATAGGATATAGAGAGTTTCTCAAATACTGTAGACTTATCTTTATTCCAGAATGAATTTGATCATTTTGGGTGACTTTTGTATCCATTGCTCAGTTTAGTACTTGTTAATAACCATAGCATTTGAGAGCTGGGTGATATCTTAGATTAATGTAGTCAAGTGTTTTTGTTTGTCTTTTAATAAAGCTTTTTGCCCAGGGGTAGAACTTTAAAAAAATAAGTGGAAATGGAGCTGCTCTTATGAAATCGGAAACAGGTATCCTGTCCACCTGCTCAGTTGGCCTCTACCGTCCGCACAGGAGACAATTCCTAGTTTTGAAAAGCACTGTTGATCAAATTTCATTAAAAAAAGAAATGACAGTTGGGAATGGTGATTTGTGTAAGGTCATATGCTAGGAATTCACGTGGGTTTATGACTCAAATCTCAAGTGTGGAGGCAAAGGTTTAATAGGGGTGAAAAAAGGTTAGATTTGCATTTTTTAGAAGATTGCAGTAAGACAGTGGATTGGGAAAGGGAAGGGCTGAAACTGGTACCTGTAAGATCAGTAGAGGACTACATAATAATGAGATGCTGAAACTAGAAGGTGGAAAGAAGAGCTGTTACCTAGGGAAGTTTGATAAGACTTGGTTACACCTAGAAGTGGGGAGGGCAGCTAAGGAAAAAGAGGAGTGAGGTGATCTCCATATTTTGGGTTTGACTGATGGTGTAAATTGTGCGCTAGAGAACTCAACTCATTTTTGGCTAACTTGAAGATGGGATGACTGTGTATAACTTCTGTAAGAAATGGGGTGTGATGGGCATAGTCGTGGAAATTTGGGGGGAAGTTAGACATAAAGTGTTAGATAACCAGCCTCAAGGCAGCAAGTAGGAGAGGATAAAGAGACCTGCAGCCGGTCACCAGTGGCTCAGGTCTGTAATCCTAACCACTTTGGAGGCAGAGATCAGGAGGATCGCGGTTTGAAGCCAGCTCTGAACAAATAGTTCCTAAGACCCTATCTTGAAGATAACCAACACAAAAATGGTCTGGCAGAGTGGTTCAAGTTGCAGAGCACCTGCCTAGCGAGTGTGAGGCCCTGAGTTCAAACCCCAGTACAACAAGAAAAAGAAGAAGAAGAAGAGACCTCTGCTGAATGGAATGAGAAACCAAAGAGTAAGTTTTAGGTCAGTAAAGTCAGGAAGCAGAGTTGTGAAAGTAAAATCATGAATGCCAGATGATGTCATGTAAAGTTCAATGAAAGTGAAGAAAGACCATTAGATTTTAAAGTGAGCATTTCATAAAATGCCCCTTGCCAGAACATTTTCCATGTAGTAGTAGAGATAGAACTTTCTGTGTAGTGAGGTGAAGCATGAAGAGGTAGAGAAATTTAAACAGCATATGTAGACTGTTTGGGGGAGCTTTACTCTGAAGAACAGCAGAGAATGGCACCTACCCATAGCTATGGTTTAGGACAGGGTTTGAAAAAGTGTGAGAGGTTTAAGCTTATTTCTAGATAGGGGAAGGAGCCCCTGTGTGGAGGAGGAAAATCCCAGCAAGGGAATAAAGCCCATGAATGGGCTGTTAAAGGAAGAAAGAGCAGGTTGTTGCTCATATACTTGCTACTCGGCCTCTGTCTGCTGGGCCACTGTCTTTTTTAAAAAGGAAAATCTAACCTGACTCTGACACTTAGGTCAAAGACCCTGTATTTTTTGTGTTTTGGGTTTTTTTGTTGGTGGTGGGTTTTTTTGGTGGTTTTAGGGTTTGAACTCAGGGATTAGTTGCTTGCAAGCGAGGTACTCTATCACTTGAGTCACACCTGCTGCTCTCAAAGCTCCTTTAAACAGAAGGTATACTTAAGAAAAAAAAAATAGACTGGAGGTGTGGCTCAAGCAGTAGAGCACCTGCTTTGCAAATGTGAATCTCTGAGTTTAAACCCCAGTCCCACACACACAAAAAAATCCTATCTTTGCGAGGCACCAGTGGCTCACACCTGTAACCCTAGCCACTCAGGAGGCAGAGATCAGGAGGATCATGGTTTGAAGCCAGCCTAGCCCAGGCAAATAGTTGGCGAGAATCCTATGTTGAAAGTAACCCTTGACAAAAAAGGGCTGGTGGAGTGGCTCAAGGTGTAGGCCCTGAGTTCAAGCCCCAGTACTGCAAAAAACCAAAAACAAACAAAACACCCGCTTTACTGAGATATGTCATATACAAAAGATAGAATTTATCATCTGTTTTTGTTTATATCCCCCCTCATTTCATACTAAAAACATCATCTGCTTACCACTTAATGACATTGTTTTGTTAATATTAGCAGGCAATTTTTTTCCCTGCTCCAGCCAGAAGAAAAGACTTTGTAAGCCAGAGAATTGCTGCTTAACTTGAGAAATTCTGAACTAGTACTTTTGCTGTTAAATGTTTTTATGTCTTCTTTGTTAAATCATCCACATTATTGTGGGAGAGCCTTTTTGTTTTTGTTCTTTCTTTGGCTGCACTGGAGTTTGAACTCAGGGCCTCAAGCTTGCTAAACAGGCACTCTTACCACTTGAGCCACTCCACCAGCCCTAAATGGTCCACATTATTCCTCCTGAGTTCCTGGCATCCAGAGGAAAGCAGATAAGGGTAATATAGCTAAAAAGACTGATGGAAAAATTTGAGTTCTGTCCATTGGTGCCATTAGCTAGTTTTGTGACTTTGAACAAGTCCCTTTTGCTTTGTTCCCTTATCTCTAGAATAAATGAATGCTCTTGAAGATCCCTTGAAGACAGAATATTGTATGCTTTTCTGATTCCTATTCCATGCAGCATTTGATGGAAGAAGCATTGAATTAAAAGTCTTTTTAAAATTAATTTAAAAATACATCCCCATGTTACTAGCTTGAGAATTTGTTGAAGGGTACTTATTGATTTTCTTTACTAACAAAAGAATTTTTAATGACATACCAGTGGGTATTGAGAACAGTTTAGCTACATTCATCCACAGTCAGCTGATATTTAGCTGACTGCAGAGAAGTCATGTGTTTTGAACATAAGAATAGGCACTTTCAGATGTTCTCTGAGTGCCAGTAATTAGAGTAAGCCTTAATCCACTGTGCTAAAAATACCCAAAATACCTTTCTTCTTACTAGTCTATTACTAATTTTACTTCAGGTTTAAACTTACAAATATTCACTAAAAGAACAAAATGAGCTCATTATTGAATTTTTAAGAACCATTTGGTCCTAAAAATAGGGAGTCCATTTCAGATTCTCTTGGTAATCTTTTACTAAATTGGTATGATATTTTTTTATTTCTCTCCCTCGTCAAGGCTCTTAAAATATTGCTTTGAACATGCTTTAATTTTTGCCAGGTATGGAATTATTTTAATATAGTTGGCAGCAATGATTTTAATGTAAAACTTGGGCTCTGGGGTCAAATTGCGTTCTGGGGAGTGTACTCAAACCTGGTTCTCCCATAAATGCAAATAATAATGATGTCTCTGGTAGGGTTGTTTTGAAAATTAAAATGGCAAAATATGCAAAAGCTTTAGCTAACATTTAGTGCCTCACGTAGAGTGAGGACTCAGTCAAATGTACCTGTTTTGCTTCTTTTTTTTTTTTTCATTTATTATTCATATGTGCATACAAGGCTTGGTTCATTTCTCCCCCCTGCCCCCACCCCCTCCCTTACCACCCACTCTACCCCCTCCCTCTCCCCCCCCACCCCCTCAATACCCAGCAGAAACTATCTTGCCCTTATTTCTAATTTTGTTGTAGAGAGAGTATAAGCAATAACAGGAAGGGACAAGGGTTTTTGCTGGTTGAGATAAGGATAGCTATACAGGGTATTGACTCACATTGATTTCCTGTGCATGTGTGTTACCTTCTAGGTTAATTCTTTTTGATCTAACCTTTTCTCTAGTACCTGTTCCCCTTTTCCTATTGGCCTCAGTTGCATTTAAGGTATCTGCTTTAGTTCTCCCTCATATGTGGACATTAGATCTAGGGCAAACACAACAATGGGATTAGACTATGAGCACATGATAAAAGCGAGAGCACACAAGGGAGGGGTGAGGATAGGTAAGACACCTAAAAAATTAGCTAGCATTTGTTGCCCTTAACGCAGAGAAACTAAAGCAGATACCTGTTTTGCTTCTGTTTCTTCCTTCCCTAAGCTTTCTGAAAAGAGATGTTCTTATCCTGATAGCTACCTGTTTACCTGAAAGGAAGAATTCTTTAACTTGATGGCTCTTTTTCTGTTCTTAGTGAAAGTAAATATTTAGAGGGTTGAGGATGAACTCATATGCCAGGCCCTGGGTTTGATCTCCATCACTATAAAACAAACAAATAAAAATTAGTGTTGGGAGTGTTTTACTTATTATTAAGTATTATTTGTTGGTACATATCCTAGAAATCTCCTTTGTAAAAACAATTCTGTGCTGTTAGAAGGTGAGGTAGTGGTTCCCCCTACAGGTGACAGGTTGTGACTGGAAGAGAATGTAGGAGAGTCTTCAGGGTTCTGTAGCATTCTGTTGTGATCTGGATGTTGGTTCATAGATAGGTTCATTGAAAACTCACTGAGCTTTTGTGACCTGAGATCTCTGTGTTTATACACTATATTTGAATAAAATGTTTCCAAACATTGACTTTGTATTAGCAATATCTTCAATAAGTCCTTAGTTGGAAGATATTGAAGGTTTATTTTCTTCCCTGTTTACTTGTAGTTTGAATTAATCATGCAGTATATTTTGTTATGAAAACTTGTTCAACTGTGTTTTCAAATATTCATAGGAACCTGAAAGGAAGAAGAGCAAAATCAGTTACTCTTTCTACAGTGGTATGATTTTTTTTTTTTGCCTGCCTGTGCTTTCCAAAATTTCTCATATGTGTTTATTATTTCTGTAGTCTAGGAGAAAAATAATCAGTAATATTGTAAATGAAGAAATAAACATGTTAATGGCATGAGGTTTTTCACAATAGGACATGAAAACATTTAGAAAACATGAGAGGGATAACATTTTTTCCCACATTTGTATTTTATTACAGATACGCTAGTCTGTATTTTTGCTGTGCAATTGAGGATCAGGACAATGAACTAATTACCCTGGAAATAATTCATCGTTATGTGGAATTACTTGACAAATACTTTGGCAGTGTGAGTAGTAGTTTATTTTTTATCTTTTCTCTAACAAGTTTATTTGGTTGTCTTGAGGCTTCTAACTGTAGGGAGAGGGCAGAAATTACTATTTTTCATTTATCTAGTCAGTTACCTTCCAGAAACACTGGCCCTATAGATTTGCTCGTTTAATTTTGATGGTGAGAATGAGTTTTAAAATAGTAAAATAAAAAGGAGTCTTGCTGCAAACATTAATATTCTGGATGTGCTTAGTACAGAATTCAGATTTGGTTAGCGGGAAATATGTATTTAAAGATAAGTTTTTCTGAGTAGAAAATTGTTAGTTCACATTGGGAACATGCAGAACCTGGTCTTACTTACCTTGTCAGCATTTTGTTTCCAAGTACTTGAGATATGGAAATTAAGCTTACTTAAACCACTGATGCTTAGTCAGAGTGATTGCCATTTTTAGAGAGAATTAAGATTGATTTGCTCTGCTCTAATTTTATTCACTTACCTGATAGTAATAAGCACCTTTGGCTTAAGTTATTGGCTTTGTGTTTTTGCTTTGCAGGTGTGTGAACTTGATATCATCTTTAATTTTGAGAAGGCTTATTTTATTTTAGATGAGTTTCTTTTGGGAGGGGAAGTTCAGGAAACGTCCAAGAAAAATGTCCTTAAAGCAATTGAGCAGGCTGATCTTCTGCAGGAGGTAAGCTACTCATTCTGCTGACTAGGCACTAGCATGTTTTGCTTTTGCTAGGGAAGTCTCAGTGATTATTCTTACAGTTTCAGAAATTACTTCAAAGCATGTTTGGCATGTAGTGTCCATGTGTAGTTTATTGATTGGAATATGTGTCAGTCACATCAACTCATTTATTATCTGTGGATGGATGGTTCACTTTGGAGATGGTCTGTGGGTCAGGCTTATTCTTGATGACCCAGTTTTAGACCCTAAAACACTGGAGTCTATACCTGTAGAATGCTACTTTAAGAAAGGAAAAAATTGGCCAAAAATAACCATAAGTTGAGAAATCTCCATCCATTGTTTTTGAATTACTTAAGGTAACCCCCTTTTTCACTATTATGGATAATTAGAAGTTGACTGTGAGATTATGGCATTTTCATTCCAAATTGGTTCATGTTTTCACTCATGTCCATTAAGTGCAAATGTAGCCAAGCAAATGGTAGTGTTTTCTAATTGCACTTTTTTGTAGAACTTTCTGGTTTTGTGTTAACAAAACTAAAAAGTGTTTGTACTTCTTTTTATTCTTCTTAAATAACAAGCTATGTTCTGTCAAAACTATTATATTCTTGTCTTAATCTCCGTATCTCAGAACCATTCCCTTTCTAATTGCCACATTCATCCTGGGCTAATCGTGTATTTGATGCTTGCTTGCACTTTCTGTTTTAAAATTTAAATTTTGATGATAACTTAATTTAGGTACTAAGTTAAATTGTGCTTTCAAGCTAATTGTGGTTATTGTCATATAGAAAGTTTCTAACATGAGAAGGGGATAGCAAATATAAAAAAGTACAATGTGTTTTCATTGAGGTAATTGTTAAGTATGTGCGTATCTATGCATGTATACAAAAAGTTTTTTTTTTTTTTTTTTTGGGTGGGCCTGGAGTTTGAACTCAGGCTTTGAGCTTGCAAAGCAGGCACTCTACCACTTGAGCAACATTTACTGTGGTTGTTTTAGAGCTGGGGTCTCTCAAACTACTTGCCCCAGCTGGCCTTGAACCACAATCTTCCTGATCTCAGCCTCCGAAGTAGTGAGGATTATAGTGATCCCACTAGGACCCAGCTGAATGTTTTTGACCCACAGATTCATTTTCCAGAAACAATGAAAAAGTGTGGTTTTGTTTTTCCAACTTATTTTAACCCTTTTTTGTGCAGTACATATTTGTTAATCAGTTTTCACTTTGTTTTAATTCAATTTTTTAGCATTTCTGTTATTTATAGAGATGGCAAGCTTTAAGGGAATGAAATAAGGGGAGCAGGGTAACTTAATTCTTCATTATAATTTCTTTACTGTTGTTCTCTGGGGAGGAGAGAAATAGTAGGGAATCCCCTGCCTCTATCAGTTGTGGAGTAACTGTTCAGTTGAAGTTCTGGTAACATCATCCAGAGTATATACACATATTAAATCTGAGACAATGCATTGTACATTTAACGATCTTAGTAGTTATCAAAAGAGTGGTAGGAGTGTCTGCAGAAGTGAAGTATTTCATTGGCAGTGCTCATACCATCTGCTGTTCAGTAGCAAAATGTGTGTACAGTTTGCCATTGTGGTTTATTAGTTGATTGCAGACATTAGAGATTTTTAATTTAACATCATGTATGTTGACTGCAACTGTGTATTCTAGACTTACAATAAAATTGTTTTTAAAGTTAATACTTCCTTATTTTGCTGTTCACTAATCAGTTTTTTTTTAAATTAGGTCAAAACCAGAATTAGAAATTGGGAATTTTTCATATTTGTCTTCTTGATCACTTTTGTATTTCATTATTATGAAACTATATTCTATTCCACCGGAACCTAGTATTTCATCATTTTCTGATTAATTACATTGCTTTAAAATATTTTTAAAGATATTGAAGTTCAGCTTTTACTTTTAATGTGTTTCCTAGAGAGTAATGTTTAGGGCAGTGACATCTTGTGCATGTATTAATTTTTAAATGCTACTGGAAAATTGCTGTACAACTTTATGTGAGCAGTGCTGTTTGTACATGATAGCATGTATTGAGTATTTAATGTACTAGGGGATAAAAAAAGTTATTATGGAAGAATATTTCCCAAGTCAGATGCCATGTTTGACTTCTTAGGGTAGGGATTTTCATTGTTTATATTATCAATACTTAGAACTTTTTATTAGATATGTAAATATAAATAATATTTTTTTCAAATCATTTCTTATTAAGTTTATCAAAATGCCTAGATGTATAATAGGTTTTTGGTCTTGTAGTTTGGGATATGGTATTCACTTACTCAATGTCCTGAAGTGATTTTTCTTCTAAAACTATAAATAAAGTTGTAGAAATACTTAGGTAAATGCAGCCTTAAGTTGTTAGTAGAACTAATAGTTACTTAATTTTAATCTAATTTTTCATGTATTGTGATTTTTCTACTTAGTGTCAAGTCTTATGGGTTATTTCTAAGCTCCAAAGATGACTTTGAACTTAAAATGAACTTGTATCTGTTAGGTTAAAAGATAATATGCAAATCACAGAATGAGCTTGATTTTAATTCTTTTTTAATTCGTGAAATATATATTTCTGTCCTTTAAGGATGTTTACTCAGAAATTTAAAAAAAAATTTTCCCTTTTACCCCATTTGTTATGTGACATAAGTTAGGTAGTCCTTCATTTTGTAGGCAAATAGGGCAGATGATCAGTGGCTAAAGTAGATTTTCTGTTTGCATATTACAGCTAGTAATAACATAGCATAAATGTGTACATGAATAATAATTGCTAAAAGGTTGGGAGACATAATTTAATAATGATATCTTTTTATTGTGTTTAATTACTTGGTAAACAAAGGATTATTTTTGGCATTTGTAGACTGAACTCTGTTTATTCCTTTTGTTATTTGGTTATATGAATACATAATTAGATGTGGGGGAGAAAGCCCAGAAATTGGCCCATTATCCAATTTTTTAGCATTTGATTGTTAAATTTTAAAGCATATCTTAACGTGCCACTGGTACTAACATTGATTCTTAAATTATTAAGGTGTTACATACTGAGATTACTAAATTCATATTCTTCACAATGTTTGGAATCTTCCCCCTCCCACATACCTATTTTAAGCTATAGTTTTTGGAGTAGAGTGAGGGATAATAATGCAGTTGGATTTATTTTATAAACACACACATATATAATGAAAAGAAAATAATAGTGTGATTTTTTTTTTTTTCTGTAAAGTTAGGCACTTACCAGTTTTTCTCTGCTCCTTAACTTTATAGAGCCAGAATGAAGAATGGGGAGGTTTGTCTGAGGATATCTTATGATAAAGAACAGTCTAAGACTTTTGTCCCTTTGACCCCCAACTTATTTATTGGTAACTACTAAATTTACCATTTTTGTGGCATGGATAAAATAAATGGGGTGCTATGCAAAGACTGTTGCACGTGAGATGATTTCAAATCCTTGCTTGATCTGTGAAGATCAACTAGATAAATACCAGGCTTTGGGCTTTAACCCTCAGCGGTAGATGCATGACAGTGTTGATCAGTGCGCTTTGAGATGTGTCCACCTTTCTTTTTTATACTAACAGCATTGTTTTGAAATTTGTGGTGGTTTTTTCTTTTGAGCTTTGTTTGCTGTTGGTATTGTTTCTCACTAAAGTAACTGAAGTGTCAAATAAGTGAGGTACCAAAAGCAAGCATCATATTCATGAATTTGCTTCTACTTCAAGATGATCCACTTTATGAATAGTTTAATGGATTTGAGGATTTTTATCTGCCTTGTCTAGAAAGTGGTACTCTGTGGAGAATTACTGCTGCTAAAATTGATTTGTTTTAGTGCTGGGACCTGCATGATATCTCTTAGTACTGTGCTGTATCTTTGTAAAAGTAATAATTAATCTGTAGGACTGCATAAAAATAGAAAGGTAAGACTGAATCTTGGGAGAAAAAGGATTGCTTTTTTTTTAAAAAAGTGAAGCTTTTGTAACTTAATATTAAGTAAATAAGCACATCTTAACGTATTTAATAATAATGCGATTTTTAACATGAAGATTTGGGTTTTGTTAAAAAATTAAACCTTGCTAATTAAGAATATTTGGGCAGAGCCAGGTGCCAGTGAATCATGCCTGTAATACTAGCTAGTTGGGAGGCTGAGATCAGGAGGACTGATATTTGAGGCCAGCCCAGTCTCAAAATAGTTTGAGAAAAAAGTAGTTTGAGAGACCCCCATCTCCAAAATAACCAGAGCAAAATGGACTGGAGGTGTGGCTCAAGCAGTAGAGCACCTATTTTGCAAGTGTGAAGCCCTGAGTTCACATCCTGTCTCACCAAAAAATATGCATATATTTGGGTATGTTAGTTAACCTCAGCTGTGCTTTATGGCTCATACGTGTAATCCCAGTACTCTGGGAAGCTGAGGCAAGGTTAGCCTGAGCTATTTATCTATCCTGGCTCCAAACAAATAAAAATCTCAAAGAATATCCTAAATTGTTTTAAAAGTATTAGATGCTTTTAAATATATACAATAATGTCATTTAATAGCAAAAATCATTTTGATATAAATCCTTTTAGGATTTGCTTTAATAAGAAAAAACTCAGGTAATTCCTGTTTGTGTTGAAACCTAAGCCTAAACCTATTTCTTTTAATTGGGTTGCAAGTTAAACAAGGTTGTAGTGGGTTTTTTTTTTTTTTTTTGGTGGTGGTGGTGGTGGTGGTGGGGTGTGGCAGTATGCAGTTACTGGGGTTTGAATTTAGGTCCAGCTGCTGGCTAGGCAGGCTCTTTACCACTTGAGTGATGCCCCAGCCCTAAAACCATAGTTTTTTATGCCGGTGTATTTTAATTTTTAATGGGTAAACTGAATTGTCTGCTAGAACAAATTCTGGATAAATGAAGTTTGTCAAGCTTAAAATGGATAATTCACAAAGGGGCAGATACAGAAGGCAGAGTTAAGTTTTGCTTTTCACTTTACTTTTTGTGAGATATGAGTTGACCTGTGTTCTTGATCACCGATTTCCAGGTTGTAATTGTTTTGCTGTGTGTTTGTGGTTTTTAGTCTTTTTCATTTGTCTGCTCTTCAAAATTGTGAGAAATTTCCCCTTTAGTGTTACTTTTGTAGCTTATTGTGAACCAGCTTTTGCTGCTTTGGGCTATCTGGAATAATTTAAAATATCTAATAACTTTAAATTTGAGTTTCAAAAGCTTTTCACTAGAACCCATAGTTATAGATGCGTTTTTATATCACAATAGCATACAAAGTAGAAAAAAATTATTGAATAATACTCCTTATCTTATTTTGCAGTCTCACATTTTATTCTTTTTAAAAAATGCTTATCTTGACCTACTGAATTGAATTCATGAGCCCTAGGGTTGGGACCTGTAAAGAGCATATATTGCAAGGAGTTGGTAGTGATCTATACATATTCATTAAATAATATTTTGTGAAAATTTCAGGTTTGAGTTTTCCCCTACTGATATTATAATTCATTTTGTTTCCTCTTTTGCCTTTCTATGTATTTATTTATCTATTGTATTGGAGTTTGAACTCAGGGCTTTGTACTTGCTAGACAGGTGCTCTACTGCTTGAGCCATGTCTCCAGTCTAATGTTGTTGTCTTTTTTTATTATTATTATTAGAAATTTCCATTATACAAAAGTTAGCAAAGACAGACAAGCACAAAGAATATACGTCTAGTACCAACCAGAGTCAATTAGATTAACTCAGTGGTTCTCACGGGGTGATGGTAGAGCAGTTGTGTCCTCCCAGGGTACATTGAGCTGTGTCTGAACATATTTTTAGTTTTCTCAACCAGGAATACGTTACTAATGGCATGTAATAGGCAAAGGCCAAGGGCTCTGCTAATAAAAATATCTTGCAGTACACAGGACACCCCCATACACACTCAAAAGGAATTATCTAGTCTCAAATGTTAGTTGTGTCCAGGTTGAGAAACCTTGGTTTAATTTAACACCATGGAATAAAGACTATGATATCTTTTTAATATTATATGCAGTCCACAGTATAAACAACTGGCTGAACATTAATCAAAAATTCAAAAAGAATTGGTGAGGGACAAAAAAATCCTAAAAATTGTGAAAGAGGGACCTATGTGTAAAGAACACAAATGGCAATAAAAAAAAGATCACCCCTATGATTCATCCAAATTATCTTTACTTGATAAACAGCAACTGGGGAGATAATCTATGGTTGACTTTAGAACCTAACCTACAGAAAAGCTTGTGGGATGTCACTACCTAATCTAATTTCCTCAACAACAGCCAGATCTATTCACTTCTATTAAGGTAATTGAGTTTTTATGTGGAAGCAGAATTGAGTCTACCCTGCAGGCAGGCAGAACACTTCTGACTTTTCTGCCCATTTCTCCTGCCCCTTAGGGATTTGGTCATTTCTTAAAGAATAGATTAAATGACCAGAATTTGTAGACAGACTTTTGTTGTATAAATACAACTTTTTGTTATTCTTCTGTACTATATTAGCTTTAGAAAATTTACTTATTAAAGATATTTAGAGTTTGTTTGAAATTCTGTGATTCTAAAAAATCTTTTATGTTTGAAAAACCTTGGCTAAATTTACAGCATTTCAAGGCAAAGTAATACAGGTACACTAAAACAATTTAAAATATTTCTTAACAGACTGAAATTACATTTACTAAGCTAATTTTTTTTTTAATCTCAAGAGTATAATTAGCTGCCAGAGAAAGTAATCTTATAATTAACAGGTATTGGAACAGCATTTATAAGATATAGTAAATTAATCCCATCATTATTTTTAAGACAAAAGAAATGGAAATAGATCAATAGTACAGTAAAAAGGACAGCAGAGGACATGAATAAGTAATTCATAGATGAAAGAAAAAGGGACCTTTTATTAAGAGAATGCAAATTAAAATACCAACTAGACCTTTTGTTTGTCCCTTCTTGGATTGGCAAGGATGAGAGACACTCTTTCGTGCTTATGAGCACTTAAACTTGTATTTTATTTTGAAGGATTAGTTTGGTGATATCTCCTAATGAAACACTATACCTTTTGACCCATTAGTTAAACTTCTAAGAATTTTATACAACAAAAATACACAAATGCACCAAGACTTATATATATGTGTCTTGGTATTAAGCCATTGGAACTTACCCAACTATCCATCAATGGGAAATAGGTTAAGAAAATTACTACACAGTCATACATGCAACTGTTAACATAGCTGTAAAAGAAATAAGATCAATTTTCTTTGTAATGATATGAAAAGATCCTTAAGCTTTGTCAAATGAGAAAAGATCTAGTATCAGAATATTAACTTAGGTGTTAGCTGTGGAAATATTTAAAGTTTCCCCCTTTCTTTAGAAATGTAAAACCAGTGTGTATTTAGTATTATTTAAAAAAAATTGGGGACTGGAGGTATGGCCCAAGCGGTAGAGCACCTGCTTTGCAGTATGAAGCCCTGAGTTCAAACCTCATCCCACCAAAATAGTTATAAAAAAAAAATGGGGAGCTGGGGGCATAGGAGAGTACCTGCCTAGCAAGTGCAAGGCCCTGAGTTCATACCCTAATATTTCCAAAAAATTTTTTTGATTGAAAAATGCTGCCATGTGAATGAAAGAGCATACATTGTATTGCTCCAGATGGTAAAATTAGAGGAGAATTTATTAAAATAAAGTTTCAACACAGAGTAAAGCACTGTTTACTCTTGACCATTGTAAACACTGACCATCTGCAGCAACCATTTAGTTCTTGCCAGTTATTGCTAACTTAATGTTTTCTTTACTGAGAAAAATCTAGTGATTGTTTTTAATTTACAAATACTCATAAAATACAAGTGACACCATAAGCCCTATCATCTAAAAGGTGGCTTATAAAGTTTTCAATTCTCTTTTTTTAAATTCATTGCTCAAAATAGATCTTAGGGAGTTTGGGTATTCTCTAGCTCTTTCAAGCTTTCACCCAAAGAATAGGGCTCCAGAGCTGAGTGTGAGAACTTGCATGCTTTGCCATAGAATTCAGTTAGAAACAATAAACAGGACTCTTGTGTTCTAAAACATGAAGGACAAACAGTGTGAGTAGTAAGGGAAGCAAGCAGCCCTTTTGACAAAAAAAAAACTGCAATAGAGAAATAACTTGAAATCACATTTTTACATTTACTTTTCATTAGGTGTAAATTATTTTCTCTTTTACCACATTGTGCACTAGAATCAGGAAACTTGGTATTCAGTCTTCCTATCCAGTACCTTTAGTTTACTTGCACACTTCTTATTTCAATAAGACTTAAAACTACAGATAATTGCTAGCTTATAAGTGTTACGGCTTTCCAGTTGTTTCGTTTGTGAGTCAGAAGATTAATATAGTGAATATTTTTCTTAGGAAGGTAGTTGGTTTTGAGAACAAGTGTAACTTGATTTCCCTTACTATGTTTGTCATCCTGTACTTCCCACTACATCTGGTCCTTTTTTGTAGGTGATTGAGAACAAAATTATTCTTAGCACAGAGAAGAGTTGAAGTTGCATGTATACTAAGAAGGAGCTGATGCTGGCAGAGTGGCTCAAGTGGTAGAGTGCCTCCCTAGCAAGTGTGAGGCCTTGAGTTCAAACCCCAGTACCAGCAAAAAAAAGAAAAAGTAAAAGAAGGAGCTGATGGAGAGAGTGATGACAAATAGAAATAAAGGGAAAAGTACACTGTACTGGTAGGGAGATGGTTTCAAAAGAATCTGTACTAAGGGCAATTTATGGCTTATACTTGTGATAATACAATAACTGTATTAAAATCTTATCCTCACTGTTATGGCCTTTATTCCCGAGTAATTTAAATCACTGGTATTTTGGTGTATTCAGAAATTCATCATTTGCTGAGTAGTGTCCTTGACTATATCAAAAGGTGCCTATGGGAAGAGCAAGGTAGTAGGCCTTGTGCTACATAGAGTCCCTTGTGTGCTATGACAGACTTTACTGTCACCTCCCTAATTCCTTTTTTAAACATGTGCTTATGTTTTATTAATTTCAAAAATAAGTATTCAAACTTAGAAAAATACGTAACAAACTTGAAGGAAGAAGTGGGAAGAAACTAATGGTACTAAAACCTAATTCTCAGTGTAATTTTTCTATGACTTAAAAAATGTACTGGTAGTATGAGGGCCCAGAATACTAGAGTTTATACTGAATCCACTGTATTTCTTTATATGAGAGAAAAATTTCTTGGTTAATTATGGGCATATCTATATCATTTAGTTAAAAGTTCTCCTTAAAGGTTAAGTGGTCATTAAGGCATTAATAAATAGAACTTCTTCAGACTCTAACAGTCTGAACTGGGAAATTACTTAATACATATCATAGCAACTTAAAAGTAGCAAAAGGATACCATTTATTATACCACCATTTTGTGCATTTTAGGGTTTCTTTTCTTCTTGAAGGATGTTTTCCAAATGAAGAGGGGTTTCCTCCTATGAAGAGTATTCTCCACAATTGATGGATGCTAATTTCTTGTTTAAGTACAATAATATGGAACACAGGCTGTAAAGAATAGTTTGGCTTATCATCAATCCTTTCCTTTCCTTTCCCAAAGGTAGTAAAAGACTTATCAGATAAAGAGTGGTGGAAATGCTTTGGGGAATCACATTTCAGAATTGTTCATATAGAATTTTAGTCCTCATTAGTAAGTCTTCTCTAGGGAGAAATGACTTCGTACTCAGCCCTGTTTGGAAAACCACTTTTCATTTTTGTTTTAATGGGGAAAAAAACCTCTCCGTAGATGGTTTTTAAGTGATGTGTGATGCACAATTAAAGAGAGAAAGTAAAAAGATTAAAAGCTACAGTATAAAGGCAAAGAACTGGTATTAAGGTGGAAGGTTATTTGACAGACTTAAACTTTTCTTGTTCTCTCTCCAGAAAACAGAATATGTATCACAGGAAGATTTTCATTGGGTGTAAGAAAGCGTACTAGAATACGTGCTGGAGTACTGACATGCATCAAAATGTAGTAGGATATGTGAATTCAGTTTGTAATTATAATTGTGTCAAGTTTGTTGTTTATATTTTAGCATTACTTGGAAAGCCTTAATTATGTTAAATCCCAAGGGAGGGTCCCAATTATTTCATTAAACTGATGCTTTCATAGGAAATGAAATGATAATGATCCATTGATGGGGCTTACAATTCACTTTTTTATAATTTATTCTTTTGACAGAATATTAAAATAGGTTGAGGTTCATTGACAAAAAAAATTCTTAATTACTGTGAATTGCTAATGCCCTATGAAAATGAAAGCTTCTATAAGGAAATGAAGCATTTGGAGTTTGTTATTAATACTATTATTTTAATTGCTTGATTTTTCATTCTACTATATTCTGAGAGGGGGAAAAGGGCATCTATCTCTTTAAGATGTTTAGGAATTACCTGAGGATTAAAATATAACTGGCTTTTCTCCTCAGATACTTTTATATTTAAAAATGTTATATGAATTTAAGAATGTTTTACATTAAAAAATGTTTTTGAAACAGTTTACATTCTTTGGTAGCCTAATATTTCACGGTTCCAACTTGAACAGATATTCAAGGGTATTTTCAAAACACAAGCAGTTTTAAACTTGGGGTCACAGCCTTTTGGTGGGGATATAATCCCCTTGAGAATGTGAGGGCTTATAAGCCCTCCCCCCAGGAAAATTTGTATAGAACTTGCCTCTAATTTCAGGGAATTCTGGGAGCTCTAAGAAATCTATCTGGGATACTTCAGGGTCAGTTTAAGACCCCACCTCAGGTTACCTTTTCTTCCTTGTTGATGTGAAAAACATCTTATTACACAAATTTGTACGTATAGACATTTAGTAAATATGTATAGAGAATTTTTTGAGAATCTATTTTGAGGGTTTTTTGAAAAATAGTATCCTTAGTCTCAAAGATACAGTCTTTGGATTTTTGTTGTTGTTGTGTATTTGTTTTTTATTGTTTTGTAGCTGAGCGAATAGTTAAAAGCCTTCATTGCTACTTAAAATACCATATGGGTGACTACTTCTCACTTTTTCTTGGGAATGATTTTCTTCTGGGATCTCTACTTCCTATAATAAAATCCTAATGAATTTAAGACACTGGTGGAAGGGAGTATTCTAATTGAATTTTCAGTTAACTCAGCATAGACATACACTGAAATTCGTAAATAAAGAGCTTTAGGATTTTGTAGGATGTAGATAATCACTTTGTTTACCATTATATAAACTTATAAAAGGATGAATCTGAACTGGGCATTGTTAAATAGGTTAAATGTTCAGCCATAAACCAAAGAACAAAAGCAAACAAAAACTTAAGTTTTAGGTAACTTTACTGTGAAGTAAACATTGTAGAAATCTGATTGTGTCTATATTAGTTTGTATACTGTGTGTAAGAATATATGTATTTCTTTTATAGCCACGTCATGAATATTTTAATGTCCCTGTGTACTAAATGACTACTCATCGAGTATGCAGAATTTCACAGAGGAAATAGAGAGCTGATACACTTATGAAAGAAAATATCCTCAGCTTGCTGACTGACTATTTTATAAAATAGAAGAAATTTTAGAACCAGTACCTTTATGATTGTATTTCTTTACTGTTCACATTCCTCTTTCCTGTTTTATTTTCATTTTATATGTGATCTTGATATATTTTATTCTATCTATCTATTACTGATTTAGTTTATTCTTGACAAAATATGGCCTGTGAATATTTTGAGTAATACTCATCTAAACACATACATGTTATCATTAATGAACCATCTGTAATTAATCTTATAAGAGAAAAATCTAGCAATCATTAGTGTTTACCAAAGAAAATGTAGCTGAAGTGCTTGGTCCGAAATAAGCAGTGCCATAATATTTTGTGTGGTTTGGTATTCAGTTGTTGAAGACAAAATAAACTGTATTTAGTCTGATTATCTTACCATCTATATGAGTTAATATGTTCTGATGTATCACATAAAAATATATGGAAATAATACAAGAAAGTAAAACTAATTTATACTATTATAGTATTTAAGGTTAAAACATTAGATTTTTAATAAATTTTATAGTGCCACATTTGTGCTATGTAATACTATTGAACAATTCCTTTAAGATCTATCAGAAAGCTTCTTCAGAAAAGTCTCTCCTACAATATCTGTTGTTCAGTAGTAGCCCTCTCAGAATATTAATACTGAGTTTATTTATATAGTACAAAATATTCAGTTTCAATACCTAATTGCTTTATAATATATTGAGTCTTCATTTAAATACTTAATGCTGTGTTAACTATGGCTCTATGTTTCTGAATACTAAAAACTTTTAATATTGGTCAATGTTGTATATGCTTTTAAACTTAAACTTGTAGCATATTTTATTATAAAACGAAAAGTTCTAAATAATTCATTTGTATCTAGAGAGTTTAAAGCCAAAGTGATTTGTCATTAAGCAATAAGTCAAACTAGTTTGCCACTGAAAGACGACCTATAAAACTGTGTTTTGAGCAAACTTAGTATTAGGCAGGTATACATTTTTTTTTTACCACCCTTGTTGTATTGCACTACATTTGAAGCATTGAGAAACATCGGTCTTTCATTTCCATTTTTTTTTTTTCTTCATCCCGTCCCCTGCCAGGCAGTATGTTCATCTGGTTTTAATGCTGCATTAAATCTGCATTGTCTCATGCCTGTTTGCTTTGGATGCTGTGTGCTGAGCTGTAATGAAGTGTTCCTTTTTTTTTTTTTTTTGTTATCTATATATAGCTGCTTGCTTTTAATTAGTAGATTCTGAAATAGCTTTTCTTGCATGTCTAAAATAAAAATATTGCATGTTACTTAGTCTCATGTGAATGACTTTTTTCTTCTCCATCCCTTTTGATAAAATAACATTTTATATTTTCATTTTTCCAGGTAATTTTTTAAATAGTGGTAAAAAAAAAACATGTAACATAGAATTCACCATTTTAACCATTTCTAAGTGCATAGTTCAGCAGTGTTCAATATATTCACATTGTTGTACAGCAGATCTCCAGAACTTTTTCATCTTGCAAAACCAAAACTATACCCATCAGTCAGCCACTCCCCATTTTGCTCTCCCCCAAGTCCTGGTAAACAGTATTCTACTTTCTGTTTCTGTAAATTTGACTATTTTAGATAATACAAATTGTGTGAAATTACATTTTATATTGTAAATAATTTGTAAAGTAATTATACTTGTACAGTCTTGAACAAAATGTGTAAAGGACAAATATTTTAAATAACATATACTCAAAAAGCAACATGATTCTCTTCAGGAAACACTATAAAAGACCACAGGCAGAGAGCACATTGGAGAAATCTGATCAGCTCCATGTAATAGTTGTGGGCCATTTTTACCTAGATAAACTAGAATTCAATGTAGGCATCCTTTAATTAACATTTTAAAGGTTGCATGAAGTTTTTAAATTAATATTAAATGGAAATTATTACTATTTTTTTTGCTGGGACTGGGGTTTGACCTCAGGGCTTCATGCTTGTAAAGCAAGTGTTCTCCCATTTGAGCCACACCTCCAGTGCAGTTTGCTCTGGTTATTTTGGAGATGGGGTCTCTTGTACTGTTTGCCCTGACTGGCCTTTGAACCTCAGTCCTCCTGATCTCAGTGTCCCACATAGTTAGCATTACAAGCTTAAGCCATGGGCGCCAGGCTAGAAATGATTATTTTTTAAATTGTTATTAAATAGGCGATTCAGATGTCATTCCCTTAGTGTGTTTAGTTAAAGAAGGCCAAACATAAATAGAAGAGATTAGCACATATCACAATGGGGAGTGTTGCATCATTTCCATTAGACTTTATTAAAAGCCTATTATGAAAACTTCAAGACACAATTATAGAGAATACTATAAAGAACCTTTTTGTCCACATCTCTCCACTTCTGCAACCACCAGCTTAACTAACACTCTACTTGTTTCCTCAAACACATCCCCATCTATTTTTGCTTCAGTACTTTAGAGTCAGCCCTAGACATCTGTCATTTCATCTTTAATACTTCAGTATGTATCCCTAACAGTAAGTAAGTACCACAGCCAACAAAATTAATAATAATTAATTCTAATGTCTTATGCCTAACTCCGTTTTTCCTAATTATCTTCAAAAAACACCTTTTTATAATTCATTTGTTAGAACCAGATTCCAAACAAGGTTCACCTTATATCTAGTTCATATATTTTAAGTCTCTGAAGTATTTATTTTTTGTGGGACTGAGGTTTGAACTCAGGGCTTCACACTTGCAAAGCAGGTGTTCCTATCACCTGAGCCACACCTCCAGTTCATTTTGCTCTGGTTAGTTTGGAGATGGTGTCTTGTGAACTGTTTGTTCGGGCTGACTTCCAACCGAGATCCTCCCAGTATCAGCTTCCCAAGTAGCTAGGATTACAGGCGTGAGCCCTGGGTGCCCAGCTAATTCTCCGAATTTTTAACAAGCCTGCTTTTTTTCCTTTGCCAGTTCACTTAATACTTAATGCCATATAGTTTCGTAGATTCTATATTTCACTGATTGTATTCTTGTGGCAATGTTAAACTTTTTTTTTTAATCTGCCATCTATATTTAGATCTGTAACCTGATTAGACTGAAGTTCAGTTGAGGGTGAGGACAAGTATACTTCATAGATTAGGCTGCCTTTTAAAAATCTGATTTTAATTCTTTCAAATCTGATTTTCACCCATTTTCCATTACTACAGAAACATATTTACAGGTCATTCTGTGAATAGTTTTGGTTGTAGTACTTCAGTTTAGTATCAGATACTAAATGCTTAATTTATATTTCAGTCATAAACTATCAGCTAATGTTTTTTTGAAGCATTTTCTATAAATCAGGCACTGAGCCTTAAACTCATTCTCAGCTTATGAAGGTAAGTATTAGTATTCTTGCTTTCCAAACATGGGAACAGACCATAGAGCTTAAGCAATTTAAGGTTACACTATGAAGTACCTTACATACAACTGAACCTAATCTAAGGATTTATGATTAATATATTTTTTTCCTTGCTTTGTGCTGTGCCGTGATTAGGATGCAAAAGTAAGTTTATTATTAAGTACCAAAATCTTACATAGTTTTCCTCCATTAAAATATAGTACTATCTTTTAATTATGAAATTGCTAGTAATACCTAAAAGTTGACCTGGTTACTCAAATTTTGTGATGTACAAAATGAGACACTTAGAAATTTAAAAATTTTTTTTCTACATATAGCTGCTTCATTTTGTCTTCCTTTGACATTTAGAAACAAGTATTGGTTGTCACATAAGACCAAAATGCCTTTTGTCCAGAGTGTTTATTTCTATATAAGGCATCCAATGATGCCATTAGTTGCCCAGGGAATGTCTGGGAAGATGGCTTTTTCTAAAACATTGCTGCTGTGGACATTTAAGTAAAAAACTCCAAGAAGACATTTTTATAAATACATGTGACTTAAAAAAAAAGAAGAGCACAGAAAACATTAGGTGAACCATTAGGAACTTGGGATGGGGGGAACTGCTTTTTATTTGGAGGAGGTTTTGAATTTAATACTAAAATAATCTTTCTTGTATATAACTGGATAGCAGTGATTTCATACATTGCTAGTGAGTTTACATAGGGCTTGATTGCTTTTTGTGCTATAGCAATAATGCCCAGCACATTGGTGGGTAGTCAGTAGATATTTAATAAATGCTGAAAACATCTTTCTGTGGTGTGTAGTGTTTAGGTACAAAGACCTAAATAACCACAGGTTGTCATTAGTAGGATGCACCTAAAACACTGAATTGCTTGCTTTATTCTCTAGAATGAGCACATGTCCTTCCTGTTAGTTTTTCACATTCTTAGACTCCCTCCCTGGATCTGCTTACCAGAATCTCACATTTTCCCTCCACAGGAAGCTGAAACCCCACGTAGTGTTCTTGAAGAAATTGGACTGACATAACTCTCCTCCCTTGTTGATGACTCCTTGTGGCATTTCACATACTGTAAATGGTCACTGCCTTCATGTCCATGTTAGCTAATGTGTAAGATGATGTCTTGTCAGTATTACTGGTTTGCTAAGCTGCTTCATTTAGGCCTACACAATTTTTTTTAAAGGGAACTTTGGTTAATCAAATGATAAATTAAGGGACTTAAATATGAATTAGAAAGATGCAGAAAAAGATAGCTTTTCTGGATATTTTAAGGTTCACAAGTCAGTTTCTCATAATGTACATGTATGAAAATGACATGTATACATGTATATCAAACAATTTGGCAAAATACATTCATTACTGTATCTGAAAAAGGAAACTTAAAATTACCCTGTGAAACCTGGTTTTGTGAAACCAAAGACTAGAGCAGCAATTCAGTATATATAAGAATAAAGGGAATTGATATGCCACATCAAATGAATGAGAATTTAACTATTACAACGTTAAACAAAAAACCAAATTTATACCATAGTCTCCTATTGGACAGTATGTACCTTAAAGGGAGTAAAGATTACTCTAGATGACTAGATTGGAATGATGTTTTACACTAAAAATATTAAGTACTATGAACTAATAGGACAAGGAACAAAGACTATCACAATAATGAGCACATGAATTGTTAAGGCCAAGGCATGTTTGACTGCTGAGTTGAATTTTTTGTGGTCGTAATAATTTACTTGCTTGCATTATTTTTGATGCCCCCCAAATGAAGTAAGAATGTTAATTTACCAGGAATTCGTAACAGTATCTTACAGAAACGTGTTGGTCTCTTCACAGTGTTGCATAGTCATTGTTTAAAGTTCGAATGTTCCTTCTGCGGTGCTTGTTAAAGCCAAATTTATTTTGCTTCCCTCCAGTTAGAAGTGCTGCAAACTTTACAACAGCTTCCTTTCCCTCCTTGGCACTGCCTAGTTATCAGAAGTCTTATTAAAATTTAGAAGATACCTTTCATATAACAAAGTGAGAGTTAAATGAAGTAAAATGGCATTAGTTGGCCCTATATTTTTTAAAGCTATATAATTGTTCAGCATCACTTTTATACATACTTACTTAGACATATCTAAACACGTCTTCATGGTTTACACTTTCACTTGTATACCCTGGGCTGGATTAAGCTTTGTTGTGATTGTAAACAACATTTAAGTCACGTGACCACTGTCTCATCACATCGCCTATTAGTTGTAATAAATGTTCAACATATAAACACTGTAGTGTGTTTTTATCTCTTTCCAAAAGAGTTGTCAAACTTAGCTGCTGAAGAATCTTTCCTTTTTTTTTTTTGGCAATAAAATGTTGACAATTCCCTTCCATTTGCCCCCTCCTCCATTTGAGTGTGGTGGTGGTTATAAGCACACACAAGAAAAATGGAAGATTTAAGGAATTTTCATGTACTTCAAGCTCAAAACAGATTCCATGCTACCAAGAGCATATCAACATTTATTTTCAATTAATAAATGCCGCTTATAAAACCTTGAAGCAGTTGACTTTTTACTTTCTGAATAATGCCTCATTATTCCAGGTAATCTAAAGGTATCCCCGCCATCTCACTCCTCTGTCTTCCTTTGGAGGTGTTAGACCAGTGTAATTGCAGACTGCTGCTTAATGGAAAGCAGCAAATCAAAACTTTAGTGATTGTAACAGTGAAGGGGTCTCCTATAGCGGCAAAGGAATGCTACATTCTAAAACGGGGGTATTTAAGAACAAGGAAAGGACTACCATTACATTCAATTGCTAGTCTACTAAAAACAGAAATTTGTAGGTTTAAAAGGCCCATTCAAGGCAGCAATTCAATGAAAAACCTGTGAGCTTCTGCCAGCAATGCAGATAAACTTGTCATCAAGTTATATATAGACACCTTAATATTTAACTCAAGGTGGCTATCAGGATAACGGGTAAGAGGTTTATGAACTCCCCCCCGCCACTACACTCCCCCAATTTTCCCTGCCCACTAATATTTGAGGGAAAAAGTCATATCTCTTGCAGCACTGGGGTTTGAACTCAGCACCTCATGCTTGCTAGGCAGGCGCGCTTACTGCTTGAGCTGCTTCAACAGCCAGCATCTCAAGTTATTTTCAGCTTAGGGTGGATTTTTTTTCCCCCCATAATCTAAGAATATTCAAGTTTAGCTGGGTGTGTGGCGCATACTTACCATAATCCCAGCTACTCTGGTGGCAGAGGCAGGAGGATCATGAAGTTCAGGCCAGTCAGGTAAAGTTGTCAAGACCCTATCTGCAAAAGGAAAAAAAAGTGTGTGAGATCCTTGATTCTATGCCTAGTACGGCCAAAAATAAATACAATTTCAGTTTTGGGTCTGGGAATGTAGCACAGTGGTAGAGCCCTTGCCTAACATGCATGAGGCTCTGGGTTCCATTCCCAGCATTGGAAAGAAGAAACCAGCTTTGCATACCACAGTTAATCGTGTAACCTTTGCTGTAGTTAGAAAAGTATTGAAAAATGCTGCGTCAGTGATAATTATTCAGCATTGGTAAATCCAGAGTTGAAGCAGGTGTTTAGTTTGGAACAAATTGGATTCTTTAAGTTTATTCTGGTGTACACACTAACTACAGATCAAAGAACTTTTTTTTTTTTTTTTGGTGGTACTGGAGTTTGAACTCATGGCCTCACACTTGCTAGGCAGGCACTCCCACTTGAGCCACTCCAGCAGCCTTATTTTTGTGCTGGGTATTTGCAAGATAGGGTCTCTCAAACTCTGCCCAGGCTGGCTTTAAACCCCTATCCTCCTTATCTCTGCCTCCTGGCAACTAGGATTACAGGCATGAGCCAATCTGTAAGGCCTTCTGCTTCCTAGGTCATTTTGGTTAACTTTTCAGTCTTTTGTGCATCTTTTTCTTATTCCCAAGTCTCAAACTGCCAAATGCCACATAACTGGAATTCAAGATCTGAAGTATGTGAATGAAAAGTTAATTTTATGATTTGAAATCTAGGGATAATATGCAGGAAACCTTTTCTACATTCTTCTGTGACCACTCCTGATTTTTATCTCAGAATTGCATCAACAGGAGATGTATTCCATCACAATGACTTCAGTTTTCCTGGAAATGACAAAAAGCTTTACCACTATGTAAAGAACTTTCCAACAAGATATTAGAATCAATACCTACTCTCTCAGAAAGTCCCCAGCTCAAGGGGGACTGCAGATATACGTAAGGAGATCTCTAATAACTTAAAATTTAAAATATGAATTTTTAAAAAGTTTAGATTTTATGTACAGAAAAATCCAATAGATTTAAAAGGGCAAACAAGATTGGCTCAATGGTCATTAAATGCAGAAAAAAGTGCTCAGCCTAGCCAATATGTACAGAAACAAACCCTTAGACACAAAATTTACCAAACTAGTGAAGATTAAAATAACTTTCTATGTGAGCAGCAAAGCTTATCATCAATAGAGTAAAAATTTCTGTAGTCTTTACACAAGGCAATTTGGATTGCCTTCCTTGATATAATTTATCCAGAGGAGATGGTCAGAAATGTTGGAAATCGTTAAGGCAATCCATTACAGGATTGTTTTCAGCACAGAATTCTTCAGCAGTACATTTTAAGTCCAACAATAGGGATGTAGTTGAATAAACTGTTGATGCACACTATTCAGTGAGTAAAAATGCCAAGAATGGGCTTGATGAAATATGGTAATGTGAAAAATGTTCAGTTAGAACCACATATAGTGTTTGTAAAAAAAAAAATGTAAATGTGCATAAGAAAGACTTATAGCAATGCTCCAGTGTTAATTGGTTATCTCAGGGTTAGAATCAGGAGTAATTTTCAGGTTATTTATATGTTTATGTTTTCTATACTAAATACAGTTTGTGATTTTCAAAAAGTTTTTAGAAAAGATTTCAGGCTTCATAGGGTTGGACCAGACTTGCAAACCCATCTGAGCTCAGTGCTCTCTATCCAGGTGAGTAGCAGTCATAATAGACACACAATCATTTGGGAACAAAACGAGTTTATTTGGCTTTGGGGCTCTGCGTGGTTCTGTCTCTACTCCCCGACCTCCTTCCCCCATGGCTCCTGGACGTGGATGAGCTCTGGCTCTGTTGGCTCCTGCTCCTACGGCTGCGGCTGCGGCTGCGGCTGCGACTCCAGCTGCGGTCCTTTTTTCTTCCTCTGCTTCGTGAACTGTGCCTCTCGCGACTCTTTGCTGTGTGTTTGTGAGACTTATGTCTACTGTGACTACTCCTCTTCCTCTCAGACTCCCCATTTCTCTTGTAGGAGTGGTCTAGACTAGGGCTTCTTCTTCTTCTTGGCCTGCCATAGTATTCATCATGGTGGCCCACCCTCTCTCTCCTCTCCAAGTTCTTACCAATGGAAGAGCCAGTCTGATCAGGAGATAAGTAGGTGTTTCTATTAGCTTCCCAAAATTCATTGTTGGGATTTCTAAACACATGAAGAAAGTTGCAGTGTTTCCCTCTTGGACACTGTTGTATTTCAAACAACCCTGCAATGGTACAGTGATAACAGCAGTTATTATTCTGCTTTCTGAAGATGGCACTTTACCCTATTCAGAAGTTCATTTCTGATGTTCAGATAGGTTTGAATTATTTACTACTGTGTATTATTTAAAAGAGGCTTACATAAATTGATGTCACAGTTCGGTTCCCAGAATTACAAAAACATTCAAATGCTCTAACAGAAGGCACTCTGGTAACAAACTGAAAGGTTTAATTCACCCGAATATTGTATCAACAGAGTTTAACTGAACAAATGGTGACCACATTACTTTTTCTAGGACTTCCACCATCCACTGATTGACAATTTATAGATTCCCAATTAACACTGAAGGACCAAGTTTTAGGGTCCCTGCAGTAGCATGCTTTGAAGCCATGGTTGTGGCAAGACAGAACCACTGGTCAAAAGAGATGGCCTACCATTGGTGAAAAATGCTGTATTTTCTTTATACTTTAAGAATAAATTCTTTACACCTCAAGAAGAAAAAAAGGTAATAAACATTGGCCTAATGCCTTAAATTTACCAAGAGCTTTTATTATGAAAGGCTCTTGTCAAGTTAAAATCTTTTTGAGTATGGAAACATTACAATGAAACCTATATTTAAAAACTATATTAAGCTGGATTAAGCTCACACCTGTAATCCTAGCTACTTGGGTGGCTGAGCTCAGGAGGATTGAGGCTCAAGGTTAGCCCAGGCAAATAGTTAAAATCTATTTGAACTACTCTGAGATCCTTTTGAAGTTATCAAACTTTATTTTAAGCAGTAAATTCCCCACATATATAAAACAGTTGAAAGTGAAATAGCACAATATATACAAAAATTAACTCAGATGGAACCATGGCTCAAGTGGTAGCGTGCCTGATTACCAAATGGAAAGCCCTGACCTGAGTTCAAACAAGTACCAGCCAAAAAAATTTTTTAAAAAGTTCACTCAAACTGACCTAAATGTAAGAGATGATCTGTAACTGAAGAAAGCACACAAGTCTTGGTGACCCTGCACTAAGCAATGGAGTCCTAGATGGGACACCAAATACACAAACAAGAAAGACAAAAGAAAAAAAAAAAGATCAGTTGGACTTAATAAAAATTATAAAAAGGAAGCCACAAAATTTTTGTGCTTCAAAGCATACGAAGTAAAAAGGCAACCCATACAATGGGAGGAAATATGTGCAGATCACATTTGTGGTCAGATGCTTGTAAGTAAAATTAAGAACTCTTTGACTCAATAATAAAGACAAATTAACCCAATTAAAAATGGGTCAAGGATCTGAAGAGACATCTCTCCAAAGAAGATATACAAATGGTCAATAATAAGCATACAATAAGTTCAATATCATTAGTCACTAAGGAGAATAACAAAGCAGTTATTAAAAAAAAAAAAAAAAAAAAAAGGCTCCTGCTTTGGGGACGTCCAAGCCACACTCATAAGCACCTCACTGAAATCACACTGCATTCCCAGGAACTGGCAAAAGTAATTGCCTTATGGAGAAAACAATTTCATTTCCAAGCCTTTAAACTTGGGGTATAATGGTTCTTCATGTTTTCCCAAGCAAGGTATTCTATAACCTCCCACCCACCCCCCTTCATATATGGTTTATTGATTGACTGATTGAGGCCAGGTTGGCCTCAGATTTGTGATCCTCTTGTCTTAGCTCCTGAATGTTGGGATCATAGGCATGCATCACAAGGCCCAACATAGTTTTAAAATGACAGCACCCATTAAGGCAAGTCTGCCAAGGATTCAAACTTTACAAACTACTTTTTACTAAGAAGTTTTAAGCAGATGAGAGTGTAAGTTAAAGAAACCCAAATACAAGGAAAGCTAAGGTACATCCCTGAGGCATTAAGAGCCTCATCTCTTTTTACCTGGGGAACTACTGTTCTGGTTTGGCTAATCCCATTTTTAGAAATCAGAAAATGACTAGGTCTTTGAAGCTGCTGGTGACTCTCTGAGCAGCACTGAATCACTTCCTGGTTTGGCTGCTACTGTCCGATGAATGAGTCTAACTGAATGTACCAAACATACAACTAAACTAATCCTACACCTAACAGTGGTCCCTAATGCACAAGAGCACGATTTCAAGTGAGGTGGGAAATGCTGCCTACAGGTACTGTTTTGGTGGCAGTCATGATGGAAGATTCCTTAGGGGCAAAGATGGAAACAAACAACTCAAGTGAAGAGAGGCAATGAATAAAAAACACCTCTGAAACTGTGATACGGTCAATGTGGCTGCCTTTAGACATTTCTTGGGCTTCCTGAACTGTCAGACACAGAGCCCAGGACTGAGGATCAAAAGACTGAAATTCTAGCCCCAACTCTGTCACCCATACATTGTGAACTTGGTCACCTCATCCATACAGTGACTTATAAGGTCTGTTACAGATCTAATCTACAGTGTCCTTTAACATCTCTGGTCATCTGCATGAGAAAAAAAAAACTATGCCTCACCCCTTTAAAAGATTATTTATTGTCAAAGAATATCCCTTTATATAGAGGGACAATGCGGGGGAGGGGAGGGAGGAGAAATCATCATATTGTCCTTTACCACAGATTGCCATTTTCCACCGAGTCACTGGACAGAATTCGCACTGAAGCTGTCGTCCTGCGTACCATCGTCCATTAAACAGAGAAAGGGCTGCTTGGCATTCTTCCTCCCTTTGAATGAAAAATGAAAGCATGTACTTTATAGTAACTCTTAACAAGAAGATTAAACCTATTATTAGTCATCCTATTATTAATCAATCCTTTTATTCATTAATTGTAGGACCACCAAGTTCACAGTTTTTGTACAGCTTCAGGAGTCCTAATTAGAGCATTCAGGCTCCTATAGCTCACAATTTATTCAGGAACCTTTTTGACTAACCCTCTGAGAGGTTTCGATGTATGGAAATTGGGTTGAGTCAAAGCTTCTTAATCCAAAAGACTGTACCATTAAAACTGCAGAAGTGTTTTCCATTGTTACAGCCTATGCTTTCTCAGCTAAGACTGCTGTTCTTCTTATTTCAATGGTTAATTGAACCCATTAGCCATGGTGCAGCCTAGGCAAAGAGCAAGACAAACAGAATAACAGAGTAACTACTCTCCTAGCTGCCCAAATGCACTTTTAGATTATTTGGGGCTTCCATCTCTGTCTCTTTAGATTTATATTTTATATTCTCTATTGTAGTTATCCTTTTTCAGTTTAAATTTTAATCATTAAAATTTTATAATAGCATTACCATACTGTAAATGGTTCAAAACTTTACAAGTATACAAAGAAGGAAATGCAAATGTATTATTTTCAAATCCTGTCTATATTTCTTTATCAGCTCTTAACATTTGCATTTTGAAAAATACCTCACATACGAAAACCATCCATCCATTGGGAAAGTCCTAGACATCAACAGAAACAAAATACCATACTATGACAAAACACGAAGGCAAGCATGTTCACAATACTTACGACTGGTACTGAACATACACATTGCCCCTTAGATGAGGTTCCAAGTTGCAGCTGACCTAAGGAGCAATGAAAAATGCTAGCATAAGAAGTTGAAGAAACCATCCAGTCATCTGATATACTTTGTTCCGGTTAACATAACCAAAAGTAGTTACTGATCAGATTCCAAAATAGAGATACTAGCCCATTTTTGTGTCTATTTAAGATACACTTCAGCACATAGCAGCATTTCAGGTCCCAATTATCTGATCCCTGTTGATCCAGGTCCATTTTTTCTTTTTTTCCCACAAATATGAAATGTTTCACACATGCATAAAAATTCAGAGAATATTAATCAGCCCATAGATATACTACCCAGATTTAAATTTCCATTTTTGACAGAATGTTTAAATAAGCAAAACATTAAGGTGAAGTCCTTCCATTCTATTCTTCTCCCTCCTCCATAACTTAGGTAAGCACTATCTAGAGGCTGAATGTAGCTTTCATGTTTCAAACACAAGCATGTGTGTGTAGATCTACATATAGATACATAACTCTCTCTACACACATGGATGTATACCTGCCAGAAAACATGTATCACACAAAAATCTACATTATACAAAATGGTATATACACATTTATGTATATATATGCAAAGGAACATGTATATGTACTGGTAATATATAGTATTACTTTATTTTTATATAAATGGTATTTATATTCTTCAACATGTAATAATACGAACTTAATGACTCATCCTCACTATTGTATACAAGATACATCAAATTATCAAATTTATATATCTACTCATGGGGAATGGCTACCCAAGGTACTTCCAATTTTCCATCCACAAACTACCGTCATCAGCACTCTTTTTTTTTTCCTTTTTTTCGTCATCAGCACTCTTGAGCACATTTCTGTGGGTGGAAAGATTCTCTAGTCTGCATAACCAAAAGTAGCATGCCAATTTGTCGATTTCCACTTCACTAGGTATTGACAAACTGTTCTCTGAAGTGGCTTTATTAATATAATACACATCCTTTACCTATACTTTTGAGATTAATAGAATTTATAACTTATGAGGTAGGTGTGAATAACATCTCATTTTCATATGCACTGTTCCTATTACCAGTAATGTTGAACATTTAACCATTTGCCTTCAAAAATGAGAAATTTGATTTGCTTTTATATAATGGCCTATAAAAAGGTCCCCTACTAGTGTTTACACATTCATTTTGAAGATAATGTAATAAATTTGTTTCAGAGTATTTTTACTAGCATATCCAAAAGGGACAGGATCCATGCACAATGACAGTTTGTAACACCATCCTTAGAAGGAAGAATAGGCCTCAGGAGTCCATGTGAACTGTACCAGGAAGCTCGAAAATCATTTAACCAAGTGATTTCCGAGGACCTGTTATTAATTTTCAATACTGAATCCAATGTTTTGAATTTTTTTCTACTATAAATTTATTAACTAGTTTTCCATTTGTAACTGCCAGTGTGACTGGCATGAGCTCAGCCATCTTATCAGCTTTCTAAACAAAACAAAACAAACAAGTCATGGTTAGTGGTTGCTGGCTGCCACAGTGGGTGCTGCTGGAATGGAACCCAGAGCCTTGTGTATGCTAGGTAAGTGCTCTACCATTGAGCTATATTCCTAGCCACCAGTCTGAAGTCCTGAAAGCAACTCCACCATTACTGCTTCACAGAAGCAGTATGATCCAGGGACTCTATAAGGGAAACCAGTGGCACAAGTCAATTCCGATGTTGGGATAAAGAAGCAGCATTCAGAGGTAAAGTGACACATCTGAGAGCACAGGGCTAGTCAAACCACACTGCCTCCTTGTTCAGCGTGTGTTTCAATGTGATATTGTGTAGGCGTTGACCATGCATTTCCACTAGTGGCTAAAGCTTGTGCTGAGTAGTACAAAGACAGGAAGGTGCAAACCACAGAAACAAAAGGTTAAAGGGGATTTTTTTTTTTTAAATCTTTAAAAATCTTGACACCAGTTGATAGAAGAATAGGCTTGACTTTCATGAGTATTTCTGTCTCTTGGCTGTTCCAACTCTACTGGGAAAAAAAAACAAAACAAAAAACCACCACGGCTTCATTTCTTTTTTTCTCCAAATTAAGGGATATTTTCTTTGCCCTGATATAACAAAGTTATTCAGGTTCAGATCTGATCAAATCATAGACAAGGTACAAGGCCTCTCTCTGTTAAGATTCAACTAATGGGTCCCAGGAGCAAGAGATCACATTTAACCTTCCCCTTGCCTTAAGGAATAGTTTTAAATAATATGTGTCATCTGATTGCCTCTTTTTCACATAGTATATTGTATCATAAACCATGAGTTTGGGACATTATGTTCAGTATTGAAAGTAGCCAGTGAAGCCAGGTGCTGGTGGCTCATGCCTACAATCCTAGCTACTTGGGAGGCGGAAATCTGGAGGGTCATGGTTCAAGGCCAGCTCAGGCAAATAATTCATGCTTGCAAGTGTGAAGCCCTGAGTTCAAACCCCAGCCCCATCAAAAATAAAGTAGCCAATGAATAAAAAAAAGAAAAGGAATCAAGATCTAAGATCTATATTTCTTGTGTAACTCCAGAAGACTGTGTACCTTGAGCGGAAGTTGCAAGCAGGAATTGTCAACATAATGTAGCAAAATGCTCAGTTGTGGAGGTGAGTCACTGTGTACAACACAGCTCTAGGTGAGGGACCTATACAGGAAGGAAGGGGCACACTGTCCATCACAGGAAGTCTCTAAGTGAAGGGTTGGACAGTTATATGCAGAGGACCCGACTCAGAGAATTCAAATGCTGAAGAGAGCTGCAGCACAAAGGCACTCAATAAATAACAAGTTCTTTCCAACCCAGACCCTGGCATTCAGGAAATATCTCGCTAATACATGCTTATGATTTCATATGGGATCTGTATGGCATCAGCCAGAGCGGGGGTGGAAAGGGAGAGAGAATAAACCGACATTTACCAAGTGCCTGCGTGTCTGACCCCAGGCCAGGCAGTACTGGCTCATATGGCTCCACCTAGGTGGCCAGCTTAGGCCCCAGCTCTTTGGTGCATTGAGTACTTGAGAGTGAAGCGTACCAGTCCCCTTCCCATATCCATGCCCACCTTGAACTGAATCACTTTCCCCACATTCTTGAACTCAGGCAAAACATCATCATAGAAGTCCAGGAACTGCTGGTAAGTTTCCTCTTCACTGTACTCCAGGCTTGCATCAGGGTCATAGTCATCCCTCCTGCACTGCTCCATTCCAAATGTTGTAAACATGCTTTTAATAAGAAGGGTGGGACTCGACGTGGGGAAGTTATGCTTACGTGAACACCTGCATATGAAAAAAAAATTTCATTAGTGTAATAGTTAAAAATCACACCTAAAAAGCTTGCCTTAAACTTTGGAATAAAGACTCAACTACCTTAGTTGTTTTTGACTTAAACTGTAAGATAATAAACCCTACTTAGATGCTGAGTTTTAGCACATGAGAAAAGTGTTCAAAAACTGACCAATCTACTGACTTCTCATTAAAATATAAGACTGGCTATGATTTACAAGTTCATATGCTATTTAGGTACCTCTGAACCATAGGGAAAAAGAAGGCCCACTGGTGTGACAGATTGTGATGGACAGGCCTGAGATGCCACATGTGGAACTCAGGATTCTACACAATCTTCAATTAACTTCTGTGTTTAGAGAATGGGGTATTTTAAGAATTTCCAGTTCGTGAGGTATTTTTAATCTCATCTATATAGAGCATTTTATAGTTTTCATACATTTTTACATTTCTTTTTCCCCTCTGATCCTTACAACCTGCTAAGACAGTTGGTCCTAGTACTTTCCCTACTTTGTAAATAAGGACGCTGAAACTAGAGAAGCAAACCGACCCAAGTCACATGGCTGGGAAGAGGTGATCCCAAGAGATCTGAGTTAACCTACAATCTGGTGCCTGGTCATTATATAGCATAATAAATATAATTTAATTTTTATTTAAAGAAGGTGGCTAGTCATTATGAAGAACAAGTTTCTTTTCATAATTTAAACTGGACCAAGCCTAAGCTGACCCAGCTATACCTCAGTAGTTTTTAAAGAATCCTTTATATAAGTTTACTTTCTTATTTATTCCCTTCTCCTAAAATGGAAAAAAATATACATATCCCAAGTTCTAAATAAACAAAAATTTCTTGGGTAGGATTCCAGTTAAAAATTAGTAAGATGAGCAGTGTGCCAGTGGCTCACGCCTGTAATCCTAGCTACTCAGGAGGCAAAGATCAGGAGGATAGAGGTTCTAAGCCAGCCCAGGCATATAGTTCATGAGAACCTATCTCTAAAAAACCCATCACAAAAAAGAACTGTTGGAGTGGCTCCAGATGTAGGCCCTGAGTTCAAACCTCAGCACCAGAAAAAAAAAAAATCAGTAAGATGAAATTTTTAGGAAAAAAAGAACTTAGGAAGAAAGAACGTTAAATAGGGAAAGTATTGAAAAACAATGGCCCTAAAATGGCCAAATGTTTAATCATACTCACTTTCCACGTCTGTAATATACATCTATGCACCTATGCAGAAAGCAAAGCATACACCACAAGCTTGCTCAGTACTAATGTTCATTAATATGAAAATTTTTTATTTTCCAAATGACCTTTTGTATTACTCAATTAAGGACCTTGTAATTAAATTCATCCTCCCAAATACTGCTACTGACAGAACAAAAAGCAAGGATTCAACCTGGCAGCAATTGTAGCAGTGAATCCAAACTCTACAAGTATGAAGCACATATAGAATTAAACAAGGAATCAACTTAACAAGGTTAAGATTCTCTTCACAGGATTCTTACATCCGAATGGCCCTAGTTCCCAGGGTATCAAATGAGCATTTGTCAGTTTTACAACAAAGCCAAAGTCCCCGTCTGGGGAAAATGCACACTTGGCCTAGAAACCAAGTGAAGTCCCTACAATCTGAGTGTATTCAAAAGGGCAGCCCTATAGCCTGTGTGGAAGTCAGCTAAAAGAAGTTAATATGTGAAAAGGGAGTCTAAAGCTGTGGAACCAAGCCTGTGTATTTCTTAGAATTACCTAGGAAAAAGTGACATTTCCCTGCTCCTGCTCCAGAATGTGATCAGACCTCAAGGGGGAGGGAATCCATATTTTCCAAGCAATTATCACCTGGTCCTCATGACCACTGGTTTAGGGCATGCTAGTTACCCATTAGTCTAATACTTGAATCAAATCAGATTACCATTAAAAACACATCGTTGTGAAGGCTTATAATGCTAGCTACTCAGGAAGCAGCAATAGGGAGGACTGTGGTTCAAGGCCAGCCTGGGCAAAATGTCTGAAAGACCCCATCTCGACCAATGGCTGGGCATGGTTGTGTGCACCTGTCATCCCAGCTATGCAGGAAGCATAGGTAGGAGGACCACAGTCTAACCCTGGGCATAACAGCAAAATCCTGTTAGAAAAATAATGAAAACAAAAGGGATAGGGGAAGGGCTCAAGTAGTAGAGCCACCTGGCTGGCAAATGCAAGGCCCTGTGTGCAAAACCCTAATTACCACCCCCACAAAAAACAAAAAACAAAAAAAACCATAGTCGAACATCACTTGGCCCAAGGATGCCAATATATGGTGTGAGTACCCTTTGGGTACAGCTGACTATTCCTCTTTTTTCTCATCTGAAGGGAGCATTTCCAGTACTTACTACCTTTGTCCTTCATAGAATCACTGCATTGTATTCTGAAATTAGACTGTAATCATTTATCAAAGGTCAGGGTAAGAAACATTTCATAAAGCTGGTCACTGGTGGCTCACACCTACCTACTTGGGAGGCTGAGATTAGGAGGATCAAGGTTTGAGGCCAGTTCTGGCAAATAGTTCTCAAGAACCCATCTCCAAAATAACCAGAGCAAAATGGACTGGAGGTGTACTCAAATGGTAGCGTGCTTGCTTTGCAAGCATGAAGTCCTGAGTTCAAACCCCAGTTCCACCAAAAAGAAAAAAGAAACATTTCATGAAAGTACATTCAACTGTTATAACGCATCTATCCAAATTATGGTCCACCTTCCTCTTCTTTATTCATGGGAGACACACTTAGAATCTGATGCCAAAAAAATCTTTGTCTCTCCAGAGATACCTACCATTCATTCTTCCTTTTTTGGTAAGAACTATATTGTTTATTGTCTGCCTGGGATGCATTAAAATCCAGAGTCAGAAGCATTGTATATTCACAATAACTCACTTTCTCCTTCTCAATTTATCTTATTTAACTTACGTAACAGATCATGAGCCTTCTTTAAATTACTTCTGGAAGTAGGATGTATGAATACTTATAAAAATAAGCTTTACCTTTCCTCAGTGACGGTTTTTTTCTTGGTAGTACTGGGGTTTGACCTCAGGCCTCGAATGTGTTAGACAGGTACTCTAGCACTTGAGCCATACCCCGAGTCCAAGTGATTATTTTCTTTTAGGAGGAAAAAGAAAATAAAATTCCCCTCAAAGCTCTGACTCCAGAAAATGTCAACTCTAGAAAGGTTCTTGAATTTTATACTAATTATAAAAATAAACACCTAAAGAAATGCTTAGGTTAAGGAAGTATTTCTCTGCCTGGCATAGTGGTACAAGTCTGTAATCCCAGATACTCAAACAGGCTGGGGCAGGCAAAATAAAAAAAAAGAAAAAGAAAAAAAGAGGCTGAGGCAGGAGGATTGCAAGTTCAAGGCCAGCCTGGGCTCTACAACAAGACCCCATGGGTGGAGGGAGAAAAGAGAAAAAAAGGAAAGGAAAAGGAAAAAGGAAGTGTTTCTCCTTTTAAGGTTTGATTGACAAACCTTAAAGAAAAGAATGGTTGCATTATCTGGAGCAATTCACCAGGCTTTCCATAAAAGGGGAAGAGAACAGTGTACTTGTCTGGAAGGATGGTGCTGGGTTTCATAACTGCTAATTTCACAAAATTTTAATGTCACAACTCATCATTTGAACAATGAAAATACCCGAATCGCTTTCATACTTTGATAGTTGTGATGGTGAAATCTCAAATGCCTACGAAAACAGTAAAAAATGGTCCAAATTAATTTGACCACTGTCCATATTTCCTTAAAATGACTCCCAGAGGTGGTACCTGAGAGTCTGACACCATTCCCCTTTCCACAAGAAACTGCCCGAGACATCTCCCCTTCTCTTACTTATGCCCAACAGGAGAATCCAGAATCAGGCTTCCACAAGTCTTAAATTTCAAGGAAGTGTTAGAGACGTATCATAAACAAGGGATCCTTCAGCTAGAAAATCTTAAAGGCAACTTGGTTGAGCTACCTACGGAAATATGAACTGAAATTGAGTCTCGTTTGTCTCCAAAAGGTCACTGGCTGAAATCTTTCTTTGATGCAGGGAGGGGTATTTTCTACCAATCAATTATTATTTCTTCCTGAGATTAAATACATTTAAGAAATGCTTCTATGATACCAAAGGGAATAAAGTCTTCTTTTCTTAGCTCCCAGTTCCTCAAGAGGAGGTTTTCTACTAGTTACCAGATGCTATGAGTCCTTTCATAGGTATTCTGAGCATCTATCTATACTTCCAACCATCAAATACAAAAGGAGTTTCATTTATATATCAATCTGAGGGCACATTAGAGACATTTCAAAGCTAAAGCCACCCAACAATCTGAGATTCTGATTTACTTGATCTGTTGGCAAGATAAATTTGTAAAGCTTTTTAGAAGACTCAAATATCATACACCGAGAGAACCACTGTTTTTGTTTTTTGTGTTTTTTGGCTACACTAGGGTTTTAACTCAGGGTACCCCACTTGCTAGGCAAGCACTCCACTACTTGAGCCATACCCTCAGTCCTTATTGCTTTAGTTTATTTCAGGTAGGGTCTACCACTTCTGCCTGGGGCTGGCCTTGGACCTGGCCTCGGACCTTGATCTTCTTACCTCCACCTCCTGAATAGGTGGGATTACAGGTGTGTAACACCATGCCTGGTTTTTTATTTTCTTGCCGGTACTGGGGTATGAACTCAAGGCTTGCACCTGGTAAGCCTGTGCTCTACCACTTGAGCCATACGTCCAGCCTAAAAACCAATATTCTTAAAAAATGAAAAATGGTGTGAAAGCTTAAATTAAAAAAGAAAAAGTGAAAGCTAGAGAAAGTTCATATTTTCAAAGAAGGAAAAAAATCATGGCATGGATAATTTTATGAATAAAATAAACCTGAGAGATGACATACAGTTTCTCATTAAATACATGTAAATTGTCCTATTCATATTCTTTTTTAGGATTAATAAAACATTAAGATTTGTATTAGATCTTCTCTTCCACAGAACAAATATATAGTAATAATTTGATTTTGCCTTGGACAGATTTTGCTTACCAATAGGAATCATTTACCTACTTTCATTTGTTCATTCATAAAGAAGTCTCAGAGATTAGTGACAATAGTAAGAATAGTGAAAACAGCACCCAGTGCTTGCCATGCATTCTCATTCTGGCCTCATAGTCCCCTTAGAAGGGTAATGTTATGTTTCATACTCATTCCACAGATAAAGGAATTAAGACACAGACTTTAAATAACTTTCCCACAGCCACTAATGACAGTTTTTGAGCCCAGGGGTCTGTTCCGGAGTCTGAGGATACTGACCAACAGTGGTAAATTATAGTCCTATTTCTCTACTCACTCTAATTCTGTTTTTCTCATACCATGTTTGAAAAGCCTATTTTGGTGTTTGCCATTAAAAAGATAAAGTCCAGCTGCTCCAATCATTTTGAACATATTACTTCTCTTTCTATTTATTTATTTTTTGTAATACCAGGGCTTGAACTCAGGGCCTACACTTTGAGCCACTCACCAGCCATTTATGTGTTAAGTATTTTCAAGATAGGGCTTCACAAACTATTTGCCTGGGATGGCTTTAAACCACGATCCTCCTGATCTCTGCCTCCTAAATAGCTAGATTACAGGCGTGAACCACCGGCCCCCAGCTTGAACATATTACTTCTCCATCCAAGTTGTCTACCATGGAGTCACACATGCACAGGAAGAACCAACAAACAAAAGATCTTCCTAATGGAATGCAAAGGATACTCTAAGCCAAGTCTACCTTGGGAACAGGGATAGAAGGAACAGAGGATGTCTAGCTAGGGAGATAGAGAAGCACATACTTTATGATGAACATTTCAAACTGAAACCTATGCCTCTTCCAAAAGGAAAACTACAAAATCTAGACATTTTGAATCACTTTATTCTGACATGATAAAGCAAAATTAGTTACCTATCTCCAAATCTGCAAGCTCCCGTTTTACTGTAGAATGGACAATTGGCTCGATCTTTCTCCATTATTCTTAAATCCATGGGTGGTTCTGGGTTCTGCCAGGTGGCACCATTTTCCAACTGTTGAAAACAACCATGACTTTACTGGTGGTGTAAAAGCCCGTGAAAGACTAAATGTTTCCGAAAATATTCAAATATTTTCATCGAAAATAATAATGGTTTATTTTAAGAACATTCACATTTAAGTTACGGCAGGCAATCAAGACTTTACAAGCAATTGTCCAGAGACAAGAACTGTATTTCTTTCTTGGCTCCCAGTCCCAGTCCTTGATCAGGCATCACTACTGTTACCCCTACTGATACCAGGGGCATTCACCCAACTTTCCTCTGTGTCATCCATTCTGAAAAGGGTCCAAGGACATAGGAAGCCACCACTGAGAAAAGTAGATGCTTATTCTTAATCAAGGTTAACTTACCATTTGAGGTTAACAGTATGTGATATTGCCCACACACACTTTAAGGACTCTAAACAAGAACAGTCCAAGGGGTGATTTCAATACCATTTGTTTCTGTTCATCAATAAACTTTTGTTGTTATATAACCTGAAGAGCCACAGAAGTGATTCCAGATATCCAGATGTGATCTAAACAGCCTACACAAAACTAATACTACTGGAATTATTGTTCCTAATGAAATGTTAATTAGTCTCAAATTCTTAATGAAAGGTTTTTAAAATACCTCATTTTCAGCCTGATCCAGTATCTTCTGCACAGCTTCCTACAAATGGTGCAAACACAGGACTAATGAAAACCTGGGAGTCAGGTTAAGCCATATATGGTTTCTCTGGTTAAGAATCTCATGTGTAACAATCAAAACACACACACACACAGACACACACACATACATCATACAAGGCCTCAGGTTCTGATTTTCTAAGCATAGATCTTCTGAAAGCTTTCAAAGGATATATAGCATAGAATTTTTATTCAAGTAGAAAATTGAATGAAATCACATTACAAAATATTTAAAAGTTGTATAATAGTTTCAGTAACATTAATATGTAGTATATTTGAACATATATACCATGACCTAGTTTTTAAGTTATTAATGATTATAAAAAACGCTATGTTAAACATCATAAATATTTAACAGAAGCTAAAATGACATGACCAGTAGTAATTAGGATTTATAAGAAATTTCAAACTTTTAATAAGGCAAAGGAAGTCCTGCAATGTGTCAGTAAATTTTTACCTAGTTAGTATTTAAAGATATTTTAAATCATGTTTATAGACTTCTCTTCCCTAGCTCCTCAAAACAATATGTAAGACTCATGGCTAGCTGCTTACTTGATAAATACCTGGTTACATAAGAGTCCTGGTACAATTTAATATGCTGGGGAGCAACATGCATGCTAAGGATGTGCTTTACCATTAAATTATACCCCATCCTTAAAACTCTTGTTCTTCTCTATTCATCCATGCTTACCGCACTACCTAAATGCCCGTCAGTAAATGGTATACCATTTGCCCACCTGAATTCCCTTCCCTTTTCCTTCTCTTCTCTCCCAGTCAATCCATCAGCCAGAATCTGTTAACTCTGCCTTGAACACACCCCAAATCTTATCCAAACCACCATTTTCTCCTATCCAGAGTGACAGCCTTATAACTGGTTACTGTGTTTCCATTCTTGCTTCTTGATCACCATTCTCCATCCCCCTTTCTTTGCATAAAAATTAAGATGCTCTATTGGAGGTAACAATATGAATGGGATAAAGTCAATCCTCACTTAAAAACCCTTCATTGTCTTCCTATTACACTAATCATAAAATCTGAACTCTTCCTTCAATTCAAGAGACCCTGCATGATCAGACCCTTTCTACCCTCCTGACCTCTTCCCATGCTCCTGCCCTGCTCTCCTTTAATCTCTAGGTTTCAGGCACCCTGCCCTTCTTTCCACTTGCTGAGCCTCTTCTCCCCAAGAGCTCTATGCTCAGGTATTAGCTCAAACATCACCTCCTCACAGACTTCCTTGACCAGGCAACCTAAATAGGTACTCCTTTATCCCATCACTCTGCTTTCCTCTTTCTTTCTTTTTTCTTTTCTTCTTTCCTTTATTTAATTATAGAACTTAACATTATACTATTATATTTTAAATGATCTGTTTGGTTACTTATCATCTGATGCCCCCACCTAATCTGGAAAAGTAACTAAATGGCAGCAGGGACAGTATCTCCATCCACCAAAAGTGCTGAGCACACAGCAGAAATACATATTACATATGCTTAGAATCTGTTTCATTTTATCTACTTCTCCTTAATGTCTCAGCAGACCTCCTTTGAAACAAAAGTATTTAAAAGAAGCCTTAGCTTTAACCTGATCCCTAAAAGACTTCAGCTGAAGAATATTTTACTATTTGATTCCTCTCTGTAAAATATGACAAGCTCCAAATTTTTGTACTCCTAAAAATCTAACATGATGTTGCCTCTTATGGAAAGCAGTGCTCAAACAAGGGTGTCAAAAATTTTCATTTGAACTGATGCCTGAGACACAAAAAACAAAGGTTATGGAAACTGCTGCTACCCTATCATGACTTAGATACAAAGAAATCCATCTCTCCCTATTGTTATAAGGTGATTACCCTATATTATGCTACTCATATCTACCAATATTCCAAAAAAGATACATGCTGATGAATCAGTCAGGGAAAGATAAACTGTGTTATCTTTAAAATACATGCACTGTTAAGGAATAGCAGCAAAATCAATTAATCAATCTTTTAAAAAAATCTGGAAGATATAGAAGATACATACATACACACAGTTTTTTTTTTAAATGACCATCATTTGCCTTTATAATCCAAATTAGAAAATAAGTCAAGCTTTAATAACAATAAAGATTTAATATTATCAATATTTGGGCTCCTGATTTCTTTAAATCAACTAATTCTTGCTGACATGTCATAAGCTGTTAAATCTTTTATGAATTAAATACAGAAACTATACAAAATAGTCTCTAAAGAAGTCAACATATATACAGCAGAACCTCAGAAAAACACCACTTGCTATAGAGTGGTACAGAGTGCAAATCAGGGGCTATCTGCCTGTTCTGTACAAATGTGTAAAAGGAATACAGCCAAATCCATTCATTTATGTATTATCTATGCTGCTTACTGGGTACACTGACCAAGGTAGATGTTTGCCAGAGTCCATACAGACATCAAAGCCTAAAATATTTACTATCTGGCCCTTTAAAGAAAAAGTTTGTCAATCCCCAGTATGAAGGGTAAAACTGAAGATCTTAATTTAAGAAACCTGCTACAGCACACCCAAAGAAGAGTATTGTAAGGAAACGTTACTGTCCATCTAGACTAAAAATAGGACTTTACAAACAAAACAACAAAAAAGAAAAAAGAACTCAAACTCTGATATGCCCACAGCTTATTCTTCAAACCCATCACACAGCAATGTGCACACTAAGAAGATATGCGGCGTGTCTTATCCTCCTATGACAGGAATCACCTCTCTTTCTCTCTTCTCCTGCAGCTTCTGTTCCTCCTCCTCTTTCTCTTTTCTCTGCTGTTCTTCCCATTCTTCCTTTAACTTTCTCTTTAAAGGACAAAAAGGAGAAAAGGTTATTTTTTTTCAGACTCACTTTTGTGTGTGTGTGTGTGAGGGGCAGCACTAGACACCAAACCCAGGGATTTTCCCATGCTAGGGAAGTAACTCTACCATTGAGCTACATCCTCAGACTCACTTTTTAAAACATTTAATACACTGGGCAAATGAATGAAAACGTTTTAAATATTGGTAAAGTGGATAATATCAGTTGTTTTAAGTTCAAGACATGTAACTTTTAAAAAGCAAGTCTTCCCCATTTTATTTTTTCTAACATTTTAATCAACATATATTAATTGTACAAAATGATGGGTTTCATTGTGACATTTTCATGCATGCATATAATATATCTATAACTTTTTTTGTTTGTTGCTTTTGGTGGTACTAGTGCTTGAACTCAGGGCTTCATGCTTGCTAAGCAGGCATTCTACCACTGTGTCACTCTGCCAGCCCTTTTTTGTGTTGAGTAGTTTCGAAAAATGGTCTTGAAAATTGTTTGCCTGGGCCGGCCTTCAACTGTGATCCTCCTGATCTCTGCCTCCAGAGTAGCTAGGATTGCAGGCATGAGCCACCAGCCTCTGACTGTATATAGTTATTTTGGTTCAAATTCCAGTCCCACCAAAAAAAAAAAAAAAAGAGAGCTATTTTGGTTAACTACTTAACTGGTTTATCTGATGATTAATACTCTACCTCTTGTTCTTCCTGCCGTTTTCTAGCTGCTTCTTCCTTTTCCTTCTTTATCCTGAATTCTTCTTGCGCCTTTTGCTCCCTCAGCAACCACTCCTCATGTAATTTTTGCCTATTAATATAATAATAGAATCAGTAAGAAAAATTGGAATGACTCTACAACACACACACACACCAGCAAACAAAGTCAAAAATGTGTGTGTGTGTGTGTGTGTGTGTGTGTGTGTTTGTGTGTTTGTGTGTGGTGCCTAGATTTAGGAGTTCACACATACTAGGCAAATACTCTACCACTGAGCCACAGTCCCAGTCCCTAAGGAGAGTTTTAGAAAAAGCAACTAAAATTCTTATAGAGTAATAAGTTATAATAACTACTTCTACATTTCACAAGCATGCATGGATGTGACATCTTTTACATAAGAAAATGACACTACAAGCCTGGGGCTAGTGGCTCACGTCTGTAATCCTACTTGGGAGGCTGAGATCAGGAGGGTCAAGGTTCAAGGCCAATCTGGGCAAATAGTTTGTGAGAACCCATCTCCAAAATAACCAGAGCAATAAGGGGACTGCAGATGTGGCTCAAGTAGTAAAGTACCTGCTTTGCAATTCCAAAGCCTTGAGTTCAAATCCCAGTCCCCCCCAAAAAAAGACTACAAATTTCTCTTTAGGCTGATCACAGTTATGTTTTTAGGTGCCAATAAGATAGGGAATATTTTTCAAAAGCAATATTTAGCTTTTCACATTTGGAAAGCATCATTCTTCCTATTCTGTGTTTTGTTTTTTGTTATTTTTTAAACTCAGGGCTTCGTCCTAGGCAAGTGCTCTACCACACCCCCTACTTTTTTTTTTTTTTTTTTGTAGTACTGGGGATTGAACTCAGGGCCTCACACTAAGCAAGCACTCTACCACTTGAGCCACTCTAGCAGCCACCTCCCCCCATCACCGCCCCACCGCCACCCAGCCCTTTTATCTTTTAGTTTCTTTTTCAGGTAGGATCAACCTTTTCCCCAGAGCCTGCCTCGGACCAAAATCCTCCTGACTCTGCCTCCCACATAGCTGGGGTTACAGGCGTGATACTATTGCACTCAGGTTTTTTTGCTGTAGTTATTGTTTTGGAGATAGAGTCTCAGTACATAGCTCAGGCTGGCCTTGAATTCATGATCCTTCTGCCTCAGCCTCTTAAGTGCTTGGATTACAGACATGCATCACCATGCCCAGCTATTCTGTGTTTTCTTTTTTCTTTGGTAGTACTGGGGTTTGAACTCAGGGCTTCACGCTTGCTAGGTAGGTGCTCTACCACTTGAGTCATTCACCAGCCCCTTTTTGTGTTGGGTATTTTTGAGATAGGGTCTCCCAAACTATTTGCCCAGGTTGGCTTAGAACCTTGATCCTACTGATCCCTGCCTCCTAAATAGCTAGGATTATAGGCATGAGCCACCGGCACCCAGCTAAAGAGGGGTTTTATTTCCAAAGTTTATTTGCCAATCAGGTGTTTAGAAACTATATTTCATTTTTCCACTGATTTTGTAAAAGAGAAATGAAATATGTGAAACTGTTATATATATTACTTCAGCAACATTAGGAGTTAAATAAATTTTTATGTCTAGCCTGGGGATGTAACCTCAACTTTAAATATTCTAAGGAAAAATATATTTCATTCCAACTATAAATTCCAGCAATGTACTTTTAGCCATGGTAAGGCTAATGTATTGCATATGTCAACATTATTATGCATGCTTTAGGGAACCATATAGATAGATGTTTCAGTGTGCAGAACTCTGATTCATGAATCTTTTGAGGAACATATTAATTGTGTATAACTGAACCAAATGGGATATAAATTTAAGACCACTAAAAAGTAAGATGCAGCTGGGTGCAGTGGCTCACACTTGTAATCCTAACTACTTGGAAGGCTGAGATTGGGAGGATCATCATATGAGGTCAGCCCAGGAAAATAGTTTTTTAAGATTCCATCTCTGAAATAATCAAAGCAAAATGGACTGGAGGTGTGGCTCAAGTGGTAGAGCGCCCACTTTGCGAGCGCAGAGCCCTGAATTCAAACCCCATCCCATCAAAAAAAAAGCAATATACTAAAAACATTAAAATTTAATAACTTGTATATCTACTTTAAAATAGGACACAAAGCTGTCAAGTATTTTCACATTATTAATTTTCCAATTTTTCAATATTAACTAAGTACTATACAACTCCTATAGGAATAAACAAAGATCAAAGCAACATAAATATACATGTATGTAATTTTTTGGCAGTACTGGCCTCATGCTTGCTAGGCAGGTGCTCTACCACTTGAGCCATTCCACCAGCCCCACATGTTCATTATTTAAAAGATGTACTACAGGAAAACAAAAATTATTTCCCTATTTCTTTCCATATATATTGTTTTCATGATTGAAATCTATAGTAAGAACTAGTTATTACAGCACCTCCTCACAATTTGTTAAGCACTACACAGATATGAATTTAACTGCTACAGTTCTATGAGACAGATACCATGACTGATTTTTCTCCATACTGAAGATAAGGAACTTGAAGCTTTGAGAGATTAAGAAACTTAAACACAGCTAGTAAGTAGCAAGGGCTAGGGCTGGAACTCAGATCTGGCTGAATCCAGATCACTCACTACTACTTTTTTTTCTTGGTATTCTAGTAATTCCACCTACTTATCTACTTATGTTGATAACAGGAATGAATCATAAGAAAGAAAGCAACATTTCCAGCAATAATACTAAATATAAGTTTTTTTCTCCTTTTATAAAACAAAAATTAAGTTTATTTTTTATTGTGATAAAATATACAACCATAAAATATACCATGTCAACCATTTTAAGTGTACAGTTGAGTGGCAATAAGGACATTCACATTGGTGTGTGCTATGTTAAAAAATAAATAAATAAGCTACCCCCTGAAAACTACTACAAGGAAAAAAATAAAATATTTTCATCATCTGGGACAGAGAAGACCTTTTAAAGTTGGGCAACAAGGCCATATATCATAACAAAAGTTGACAACATGAAAATCTAAGCACAGTTAAGAAATGTGTTTTCATGTGTTTTTGGCCATTAAGACTATAGAAAGTGGAGAGATCTCCCATGCTCATGGATTGGTAGAATCAACATAGTAAAAATGTCTATACACCCAAAAGTAATCTACATGTTTAATGCAATTCCCATCAAAATTCCAATGACATTCATCAAAGAGATTGAAAAATCTACTGTTAAATTTATATGGAAAAACAAGAGGCCACGAATAGCCAAGGCAATACTCAGTCAAAAGAACAATGCAGGAGGTATTACAATACCTGACTTCAAACTATATTACAAAGCAATAACAATAAAAACAGCATGGTACTGGCACAAAAACAGACATGAAGACCAGTGGAACAGAATAGAGGATCCAGATATGAAGCCACACAACTATGAGCAACTTATCTTTGACAAAGGAGCTAAAAATATACGATGGAGAAATAGCAGCCTCTTCAACAAAAACTGCTGGGAAAACTGGTTAGCAGTCTGCAAAAAACTGAAACTAGATCCATGTATATCACCCTATACCAAGATTAACTCAAAATGGATCAAGGATCTTAATATCAGACCCCAAACTCTTAAGTTGATACAAGAAAGAGTAGGAAATACTCTGGAGTTAGTAGGTATAGGTAAGAACTTTCTCAATGAAACCCCAGCAGCACAGCAACTAAGAGATAGCATAGATAAATGGGACCTCATAAAACTAAAAAGCTTCTGTTCATCAAAAGAAATGGTCTCTAAACTGAAGAGAACACCCACAGAGTGGGAGAAAATATTTGCCAATTATACATCAGACAAAGGACTGATAACCAGAATATACAGGGAACTTAAAAAACTAAATTCTCCCAAAACTAATGAACCAATAAAGAAATGGGCAGGTGAACTAAACAGAACTTTCTCAAAAGAAGAAATTCAAATGGCCAGAAAACACATGAAAAAATGCTCACCATCTCTAGCAATAAAGGAAATGCAAATTAAAACCACGCTAAGATTCCACCTCACCCCTGTTAGAATAGCCATCATCAGCAACACCACCAACAACAGGTGTTGGCGAGGATGCGGGGAAAAAGGAACCCTCTTACACTGTTGGTGGGAATGTAGACTAGTACAACCACTCTGGAAAAAAATTTGGACGCTACTTAAAAAGCTGGACATCGATCTACCATTTGATCCAGCAATACCACTCTTGGGGATATACCCAAAAGACTGTTACTCCAGAGGCACCTGCACATCCATGTTTATTGCGGCACTATTCACAATAGCCAAGTTATGGAAACAGCCAAGATGCCCCACCACTGACGAATGGATTAAGAAAATGTGGTATCTATACACAATGGAATTTTATGCAGCCATGAAGAAGAACGAAATGTTATCATTCGCTGGTAAATGGATGGAATTGGAGAACATCATTCTGAGTGAGGTTAGCCTGGCTCAAAAAACCAAAAATCGTATGTTCTCCCTCATATGTGGACATTAGATCAAGGGCAAACACAACAAGGGGATTGGACTATGAGCACATGATAAAAGCGAGAGCACACAAGGGAGGGGTGAGGATAGGTAAGACACCTAAAAAACTAGCTAGCATTTGTTGCCCTTAATGCAGAGAAACTAAAGCAGATACCTTAAAGCAACTGAGGCCAATAGGAAAAGGGGACCAGGTACTAGAGAAAAGGTTAGATCAAAAAGAATTAACCTAGAAGGTAACACCCACGCACAGGAAATCAATGTGAGTCAATGCCCTGTATAGCTATCTTTATCTCAACCAGCAAAACCCCTTGTTCCTTCCTATTATTGCTTATACTCTCTCTACAACAAAATTAGAGATAAGGGCAAAATAGTTTCTGCTGGGTATTGAGGGGGGGAACGGGAGGGGGTGGAGTGGGTGGTAAGGGAGGGGGTGGGGGCAGGGGGGAGAAATAAACCAAGCCTTGTATGCACATATGAATAATAAAAGAAAAATGAAAAATAAATAAATAAATAAATAAAAGAAGTCACAATTTAAGAATGCAAGAATTATGTCCTAAAGAGTTCAAGAGAAGGCATGGTTGAAAAGATATATTTGTTCTGTTTGTGATGCAGAGTTCCACACAATAAATTCAACATGATAAGAACATGGAAAAAAAAAAAAGAAATGTCACAAGCCAAGTTGGGACTGATGACAAATTAAATAAATGTATATCACATGCATCAGGTAAAGGACTACTATCCTTATTCAAATAACAATATTTACAAAACACACTAAAAAACAGGTATCCTAAATGAGAAAGCTGCAAAACTTAAGCAATCTATAAATAAGCAATAAAATGTATAGTAAAATATTCAACCTTACTAATTCAGAAATATACATTTGAAACAATGAAATATAACGTTTCACTATAAGCAGTTTTAAAAACTGACAGTGTCTACTATGAGGGAAGGTTTGGAAAGATGAGTCATTTCTTACAAGGCTGCAACTGTAAACCAGGATGTCCTTTCTACCTAGCCATGTACATTTTACATGGACTTATCCTTTGATTCGAACAATATCATTTCTAGGCTTTTTTTTTTTTTTTTTTACAGTACTAGAGTTTGAACTTGGGGCATCGTGCTTGCTAGGCCGGCGCTCTACAGCTTGAGCCACGCTTCCAGCTAGGCATTTTCCTGAGGAAATAACAGGGTAATTACCAAGAATATATAAGAACGGATGCTCACTGCAACTTTTTATACAATAGTAAAAAACATTATAACCTGAAAGACCATCAGTTGAGAACTACAAATTACAAATAATAAATTAAGCTACATCCATACAGATACTGTGTTGCCATTAAAATGGTTGAATTAGATCTCTGCATCAACGCTGAAATATATGTACTACATGTTTGGCAAGAAAACAATTCACAGAGAAATAGGTATAAGTATCATCCCACTATAGAAATAAATATGTACAGGACACTTACACTTTCTTTTTTAACAGTGGCTATCTTTGGGTAAGTTATGTTTATTGAAGAGCTTTCACTTTATATACTTACATATTTGGTTTTCTTTCTTTCTTTTTCTAAAAACATTTAACAATTATCAAAAATAGTGAAATATAATTCCATTTAAACAAACACAACATCTGGTTTCAGCCCATTAGCTAGAGAGTTAAATAGTTTATACCGGGTATTTTATAAGACTTCTTTTCTTTTTTTTTTTTTTTGGCATTACTGAGATTTGAACTCAGGATGTCATGTTTGCTAGGCAGGCACTCTACCACTTCAGCCATGCCCTCAGTCCACAGGACTTATTTTGTGTAAGATTTTATACAGAAAACCTGAACTAGTTAGTAAAGGCTGGTAACATTTTTAAAAAACTATATAACTGAGTTCACTTTAAGTGTTTCAGTTAGCACTGACCTCTCTTCTTCCAACAGCTTTTCTTCTTCTTCTACTTGCTGTTCTTCAATAAAAATATCCTTTCCCTCCTCTTCCTCTTCCTTCTGTGAGATTCCTGAGGAAATTCAAATGTCTTATTAAACTGAGAATTATGTATCCTTGGTCAATAATTCAGGGAAAAAGATTTATAAGGGAAAAAAGAATCTTTACTCTTTATGATTATAGTAAAAAGCCTTTTAAAACTTTATAATAGTAAGGACTGTAATCACCCAAATTTGGTATAAAATGATCATGAAAAAAGTAGTACATAGCATATTAAAAAGTTAATGGTTACTAAAAAAGATAGTGGTGCTAAGGGACAGAACATCCATCTTTACAGCAGAATGGCAACTAAAAAATGTAGAAAGACTTAAATAGAAAAATCATCAATTTTGCAAACTTTGCTGTAAAAACTAACTTATACAAAGATGTTAAAAATGTTGGAAGAAAAAGCTTGTTGGGAAGAGGATATTTATACCATCTCAAAATGTCATCCTATAAATGAGGACTGATTGCAAAGAGGAAAAATATACCTTACAATGGAGTGATCTGTTGACCAGGAGTGGAACAACCTGACATTACATCTCTTATACCGTATGCAATGAGAAGTTTATAACATTTACTCCATAGTATTTTGTCTTACAGAGTGTCTACGGCCAGGTGTAATGGCACACAGTTATAATCCTACCACTCAGAAGACTGGGGCAAGAGGAGAGTTTGAGGCCAGGCTGGGCTACATAGTGAATTTAAGGCCAGCCTAAATAAATAAAGTATAGTAATCCAGAATGCAAGTTAACTACCCTGGATCTTTCAAAATAATTGATCCTGGCTTGAGGAAGTTTCAATATGGCCTATGTATCATACCACTGAATTATCATTCATTTACATACATACAAATTTGGTACTATGGTTCTGTGGAAGAACATCCTTATTCTTGGGCAATGCAGGCTGAAGGATTTAGGAGTGAAGTGCTATGATATCTGCCATTGCTGTGCAAAGGGTACAGAAAAATATTTATATGTACATATTTTTCTACCTAAAGAGAAAGTAAGCCAGGAGCTGATGTCTTACTGTGAGTAGCTAATCCTACCTACTCAGGAGGCAGAGATCAGGAGGACTGTGGTTCGAAGCCAGCCCAGGCAAATACTTCACAAGACCTTATCGTGAAAAAAACCATCACAAAAAAAGGGTTGATGGAGTAGCCCAAGGTGTAGGCCCTGAGTTCAAATCCCAGTACCACCAAAAAAAAGAGAGAAAAGCCAAATGTTAGCAACTGACAAATCTAGCTGAAGCCCTCATGAATATTTACTGTTACTATTCTTTCTACATTCTCCACATGGCAATATTTTCAAATAAAAACATGGTAAAATCATTTTGATAGGAGAAAAAATTCTATTTTCCATTCAAAATTTTACTTTGAGGGGAAAAAAGCATTGACAGTGGAAAAGAAATGTAGGGGAAGAGAAATGATCTTAGGAAATGTAACAAGCTCAGGCTTAAAGGAAAATGATTTTTTTATTTGTCACATATATTGGGTATAGTCTAACTAAAGGTTCATAAAATCCTAAGTCATTATAATAATTTGCTTTTCTTAAGTAAATATTATTTCAGCACTTCAAATAAAATATGCTGGGCGTTGGGGTGCACACCTTTAATCTCAGCACTTGGGAGGCTGAGGCAGGAACATTGAAAGTTTAAGGCCAGGCTGGGCTACATAGCAAGACCCTATCTCAAACAAAACAAAACAAAAAGCAAGGAGGGGGAGGGCAGCACTAGCAAGCATGAGGCCCTGAGTTGTTTCCAGTACTGAAAAAAAAAAAAAAGAAATTAAGAGAAAAAAATAGGCAAAAAAAAAAAAAAGCTAAATTCTTTAAGTTCTAACTCATATAAAATAATATCTAATTATTCAGATAATTAAATGATCTAATGTTCATAAAGGGTCAGAGAACCTGGCCCAGAAGTTATGACTGACTTACAGAAGTACAACCCCAGACTGTACTAGGTGTACATACAGTTGATACTCACTCAAGTCCCCATCCCCCTCAAAACAAGCCCACTTACTCTATAGCAGTGATCACTGACATTTCTGAGTGTGCCATTTCCTCTAAATGCACAAAAAATATACAAGGATACATATAAATACAACATATCTTATTATACGTGGAACCACACACATAAAATCATGCTGCAGTTTTACAACTTGCTTTTTTGTTGTTGATTTGAATTTAGGGCTTCTAACTTGCTGAGCAAGCACTCTACCACCGGAGCCACACCCCCAGCCCTTTTTGCTTTAGTTATTTTTCAGGTAGGGTCTCGTCGTTTTTGCACCACCCAGTCTCAGACTGCAATCCTCCCACCTATGCCTTCCACATAGCTGGGATTACAGGGTGATGTTTACCCATCTAATGTGTGCTACAATGAATAGCAGAGTTTCATAATCCACAGTGTTCATAAAGTACCACTAAGTAAAGAATTGAGTTGGAAGGGCAAAACTAGACAGGTACTGAGTCTTGGATCTTGAGCAGACCAGGGACCTAGATCTTTCAATGAACTAAACTGTGAAGGGACACAATCTACCTGACTTTTCATGAAACTTCACTTGAACTCACCTTCCAAAGGGGGAAAAAAAATCAACACAATACAAATACTGGCTAACACAGGATGTAAAAGAGAAAGAAAAAGAGGAAGAGGTTTTTTTTGTTTGGTTGTTTTAAGGTATGCTAGAATAAGAGATTAAATGAACAAAGTAAAGTAGCTAAGTACTTCAGGGGGGAGTACAATAAGGGCACCAACAACTCTAGTCTGCCTTTGTTTTTTCTTTTTTAATTTTATTTATTTTTCGGATTTATTAGTTTTTGGTGGTACTGGGGTTTGAACTCAAGACTTCTGGATTGCTAGGCAGGTGCTCTAGCACTTGACCATGCCACCAGCCCTGTTTTTCCTTTCATCCCTGATGCTATGTCCTGCCTCTCGAGGAGCAGTTTTCAACTACTAAAAGATGTTAATACAGGTTGCAGGTAAATACACTGCTCCTTCCATTCTAAGTGTTACTACTAAAATAGTCAAGTGGGAACTCTATGGTTGTAATTCTCAAGGCTCAAGAATCATTATTACTATTTGAGACCATGGTGTTTGGACTTCAAAAACTGTCTACAATAGTGCAATAAGCATATTCTGGACAATCTGACTGGCAACCATTATAACCCAGTGTGCTATGTGATTTCAGTGCATTATTAATTATATGTATATAATTTTGCATCTATATCCTATTTTATTAAATAGGTAGGTTTAATAAATAAATGTTAGGTTCTGCCATGTGAAGACCAAATGATATCATGGTCAGTAGTTTAACTGGGGGGTGGGGGGGACGAACACAGGACAACAGAGGCATTCCAAACTATGATAAGAACGTTATTCATGTGAAAAACATGTTTCACATCATCCTTAGCGTTACATTAATGTAGAGGTGCATTTTGCATTTTACTGGATGTCTAATTTTATTTGGTTTTATAACTTGTAAGTGTATTGTTTTATAATCAAATAGGTTACATAACTAGTTTTATACTTACATATAGTAAATAATAATCGGAGTCAATAAAGGGTCTCTTATGTTACTAAGGTTTGAGGAAAACTTGCAAAATGTCTAATTAAGACCCTTGATTCGTGTTGCAAAACTATGCAAGGGCTGTGCTAGCTGCTGCAATCGTGATACCCGCAGCTGTTATAGTAGATACTTTAGAGATACTTACACATAATCAGTGGAGGGTGATTCACCACGACTTCCCCCTCCTTGTAACACACTGTTTCTGACACGGGTTTAACAGTTTTACTCGGACAGTAGCAGCCACTGTACTTCATCAGATTCAGTGTACTCCCTCCTGACAGCAGGGCCTTAAGTTTGAGCAGGAGCAGAGGGAGCGATTGCATGCACACAAAACAGGCTAAGGAATCTACTACCTGAATCCCTCAATCGAGCGAGCTCCTGCCGACGTTTCTTTCGTTTCTCCTTCTTCAGAGCGGCCCTATACTTTTTGTGGCTGAAAGATTAAAAAACACACATGCACCAGTGTCAGCGGCCACACCGGCGACGTCCCCACCCTTCCTCCGCGCCCATTGGCAGGAAATCGCTCGGATGCTCGGGAGAGAAATCTCGCTTCCCACGTTCGAATCGCAAATATTACCACTTCATTCTTATACGTCCAGATAGCAGGTCTTCCCCAATCCATCACGTGTACCACTTTCCCCCCTCCCGGAGCCCACCGACGCGCGTGGCAGACCGGGGCACACCCAGAAAGAGTGAGGAATGAAGCTGCCGCCGGTGGCTCGCTCGTGTGGCCCAGCTTCCCTTTCCCCTTTCTTCCTGTCTGCTTATCCTCTATGCACAGAGTTGGCCTGCTAACGTCCCCTTTTCTCGCCAGCTCATCTCCTCAAAGCGCAGCTTACCTTGGTTTCTCAGGAAACACTACCTCCGGAGCCGCCATGTTGCCAGCGCTGCCCCGCCCCTCGAGCCAACAGGAAGAGGCGGGGTTACGCGCAGAGACGATGAGCGCAAGCGCAAGTGCCGCTTCGTCACAGCTGGGCGGAGCGGAAGACTAAAGGCCTCCTTGGCGAGAACTCTTCTGGAGTTCTTACTCCGCCCTCAAGTAACTCTTTTCTCCTCAGCGCTTCTTCACTGTCCCCCGCAGACATGCCACACTGGAATGCCTGGTGCCCAGGGAGTTAGTGAAAGATTGAAAAACACACTCTCCCGTTTTTCTCCTTATTCATGCACCAGCCAACCTTCACTCCACCACAACGGCTCGCCTTATTTTTTGGGTCTCGAGGCTGCGCCTCCCTCCGCGGTTCCACCAATCAGCGCCTGAGGCAAAACTTCAGACTCCACCTCCTTCCATTCACTTCTGCTCCAGTAAAGAAACCTTATCACCGGAGATGCAGAGATGTAACCTCTGTCCCCGAGGAATTTACCGTTGAGATGCACAGAAGGACCAGTGCGTGGGTAAGAAAGACCAATACACGGGCAAGACGATATGGTGCAGGCAAAGATGAAGTTTATTTAACATACTACTCCACCTGTTCCTTCCTCTTCTCCGTCCCCTGTGGCATGTTGCGAGTGGGGGAAGCGTTGAGGAGAAAAAGATGACTTCCAGAGCGAGGATTCAGGGAGTTTTCTGATGCTTGAGTTGAGTTCTGAAGGAAGATGGCCTTTACCTAGATGGACAACGGCAGGAACAAGGTTGCAGGCAGATCAGCATAAGCAAACTGAAATGTTCTGGGAGCAGGAAGAATTTTGTTAATCGAATTTAAAGTGCAAATCCAGAGTATCAAGGAATCCAGCGGTAGAAGTTGGTCTGGGGCTAGGTTATGGATGAGGAGCTATTATGCCACTCTATGATGCTTTAATTATATTCTGTAGGCAATGGGAACTACTGAAAACTATAGCTGGCCTGTTTGTGATGGTATTTGTGTTATACGTAAATTACTGTGATTTGTAACAAAAGGATTAAAAGATAAAGCTGGAATACAGTATCACAAGAATCCAGGTGAGAGGTGATGAGGAATTAAACTAACACAATGAGAGATTGAGAAAGTAAAAATAAGTCCTGCTAATAATCACACTGTGATGTACTCGTACAGGACCAGGAACAAAACCAAGAAAAAGTTTCTATGAAGGACACATTAACAATCTCCATCTTTTGAGTGACCAAATAACTTCCTTCCCTTAACTTTGTTCCTCTCATCTCCAAATTAAAATTACCGATATACCCAATTACTAAACTACCCCTGCTTTCTCCCAACCTTTTCTTAGAATCTTTCAGCTGAAGACCAAGCCCTGCATAAAACCTCACCCTTCCCAGGATGCTGATGGTTCACGCTTGCAATCCTAGCTACTCAGAAGGCACAGATCAGGAGGACTAGACCCTATCTTGCAAATACCCAACACATAAAGGGGCTGGCCGAGTGGCTCACATGGTAGAGCACCTAGCAAGCGTGAGACCCTAAGTTCAAGCCCCAATACCGAAAAGGGGGAACACACACACACACATACACAAAACCCTCACCCTTCTCCCTCATTCTGAGGCACTTAGCAACACATGTCCCCCTTCACCTCCAAGTTGACCTTATCCAGCTTAGTACATCAATAACTAAACAAAGAGGCTTTGGAGTTGGAATTCAATAGGCCAGGAAACTCAACCCTTGGCTCTCTGTGATCTTGAGTAAATTCTTTAATGTTTAGTCCCTAGTTTACTTTTTTTTTTTTTTACAATACTGCGGTTTGAACTCAGGGCCTACACTTTGAGCCACTCCACCAGCCCTTTTTAGTGATGGGTGTTTTTGTGATAGGGTCTCATGAACTATTTGCCTGGGCTGGCTTCAAACCCTGATCCTCCTGATCTCTGCCTCTGAGTAGCTAGAATTATAGGCCTGAGCCACCGGTACCCAGCTAGTCCCTAGTTTTCTTATCTGAAAAATCAAGATAGTAGTAATAGTTCTCATTTTAAAAGGAAGTTCCAATCTTAAAGAAGTTTGGATAAAATAACCCATGTTACACAGTGCCTGGCCGTAACTTTAGCTGTCAGCACCATCAACATCATCAGCATGGTGAAAAGTTCTGGATCCTCCCTCTAAGACGGAGTTAGGTACTTGTGGTGTGTACATTTCCCGCACATGTATTTCAGCTTTATCATACCTACACACTGTATTGCACATGTTGCTTTCGTTTGTATACTTCTTGCACTAAATCTTAAACTTTTTGAAGCTGGAGATTTGGCAGTTAGCTCCAAACTAGAGAATGTGCTGAGTGACACTGCTGATTGCATAGCTGCAATCAATTTTCTCTGTGACCAGAACTTATGCTGAGTTTTTCCATTCTGAAAGCATTAGTGTTTGGGTTGCTGTAACATTTCTCAAGTATCCGATCCGACTTTCACTTCAAAACAGCAAGAATATCTTCTAGGAATATACTCCTAATTTGAAAAAAGATACAGATGTAGTTTTTGCTTCCTTATGATTTATAAGTGAATGTAAATCTCCTTTTATAGGAGTTAGACATTTATTTTCAACAGTGAACCACTGAATTCATTTTCATGAACAAGCTTGAATTACTCAAGTTAATTTCATTACAGAAGGAACTCTAAAAGCCAATTGCATTTCCAAACTATAATTACTATCATTTGAATTGAATAAGGAAAGACATCTTTGTAAAAGAATTTTTTGGGGGGGAATAAATAACTGCTTTTAGAATAGCCAACTTTATACCAACAGGACACTGTTCAGAAGAGTTGAGTGCAGGACAGTTCTCTAGGTAACTTTGAGCCAACTCAGTCCCCGCCTCCTTCTCACTTACAGTTCTCAAGAATGAGTATAAAATATGCTGGGAATGCTGTGTTCTGAGACAGAGAGAACTAAACCACCTGAAACAGCCCAGACTTCCTTTTGCTATTCCTTGGAAGCAGGATGTCCATTAAAAAGTTTTGCCGTGTAAGTTCCATAGCCCCTGATGTATATAAACCTGGGACGGATTGCCTCTTGGGGTTCCTCAGCTATAATGCAGCTGAGGCCTATGCAGTTAAGACTTCATCCACCCAAGGAAGTTTTCTCGAGCCTTGGGGGCCCAGCTCACAAATGATCCTAGGCTTCTTTTGTCCCTTGCTGTCTACCTGTAAGTATCTACTTTGTGTAACTTCTTGCATATTAGTGTGTTCTGTCTCACCAGACTCAGATTGGTCACAGATTGGTGACCAGTGCACAATGACCAGTTCCACACTGTGTAGCCCTGGGAAAGAAGAAAGGGGCTAGCAGCTTGATCTGTATGGATGATAGCAAGAGACTGTGCATTGCACTGTGCACAGAAAGACATGAGCATGGAAGATTGGTTGGTCCTTCCTGTTACTGCTCCTCTAGTAAATCCCTTATGAGTTTTCCGGTCTACATGTTAAAGGGTGTCTTGCTAATTTTACAGACATCTAATGTGCCAAAGCAATAAACAGGAATGAAAAGTCATTCAATAACCATTGCTGTTATAAAGGAAAGGTTTATTGATCTAATGTTATTTAATGAAGATGAGCAGTGATTTGAATACAGAATTCTTTCTCAAGACCTTTGACAGACTTTAGGCTCATTTTCCACCTTCATATTTAGGAAGGTATACATAAAACACTTTGAAGGCATAAAAGACATAAAAAAGTTGCTTGCTGTGGTGTATTAGTAGCCAGGGAATTGACAGTGCCCCTTGAAGGATCATGTGACAAAAGCATGATGGAAGGAATCTCAAAGCAGTTTTCAGAATCCATGGGAGGAAGATGAGCAAGAATTTATCACACACACCAGGACATGATTGAGAATGAAAGCAGATGTCACTATAATTAAACCAGACACCAGATCCAAGTAAATCAGGACTGGCAAACCAAGACACACAGCCACCTTATAAATACTTCCTTTATATCTCTACATTACTCATTCTGTACATTGCTTCCTGCTCCAATCAGAAGACTCATTGCGATCAAGTTTTGCAAGAGGCTAGGAGAAAAGCCTGTGGTGCATCCTGGAAAACATGTATCTTGTGTCTTTACCCTTTGAAAGGTAACTATAATTTGAGATAGATGAATTGCATGAAGGTAACAGAAACTTCTTTTCACCATGTTTATTTTTTCATTTCATTTTATTTTTGTAGTGCTGGGGATGGAACCTAGGGTCTGGCACATGCTAAGCAAGAGCTCAACCACTCAGCCATATCCCCAGCCCTCTATGTTTATCTTTTTAGAGCACACATGGAAAAGGCTTCACCTCCACCTATTGTTAGAGAAGAGATATCCCCCAAACTTGCACACACAACTTCAAACCTATCTTAAAAAAAAAAAAAGCTGTATTTACTTCTGTGGTAAAATACACATAAGTTTTACCTTTTTTTTCCCCTGAGACAAAATCTGGTTATGGAGCACAGACTGACCTTGAATTCACTATGCTGGCCTTGAACTCACAATCCTCCTGCCTCAACCTTCTGAATGCTGGGAAAAAAATTTAGCATGATATATATTTTTTTAATTTATCCATCTTAACTTTTTTTTTTTGGTGGGACTGAGGTTTGAACTCAGGGACTTTCTGCTTGCAATGCAGACACTGTGGTTTCAACCATGCCCTCAGTCCATTTTACTCTGGTTATTTTGGAGATGGGGGGGGTCTCACAAACTATTTGCCCAGTCTGGACTTGAACCACGATCCTCCCAATCTTAGCCTTCCACGTAACTAGGATTACAGGCATGAGCCGCAGGCACCTGACTTACATCGAAACTCATTTGTTTATCTATTTTTTTTTTACCAGCCCTTTTTTGTGATGGGTTTTTCAAGATAGGGTCTTGCAAACTATTTGCTTGGACTGGCTTTGCACCAAGAGTCTCCTGATCTCTGTCTCCTGAGAAGCTAGGATTACAGGCATGAGCCACCAACACTTGGTTGGGGTTTTTTTTGTTTTTTTTTTTTTTCACATCTAAACTCTTTTAAAGCTTATAGTTCAGTAGTGTTGAGTATATTCACATTCAACAGATCTCTAGAACTTTTTCATCTTGCAACACTGAAACTCTACCCATTCATGTTAATCAGACTTTTCATCACTGTGGCCAATACCTGAGATAGTTTAAAGGAGGGAAGATTTATTTCGGTTCATGGTTTCAGAAGTTTTAGTTCATGGTCGGCTGGTTCCATGTTTCTGGGCCTGTAGTGAGGCAGTACATCATGGCAACAGGATGTGGTAGAAGAATACTCTTCACCTCATGTCAACCAGGAAGCAGAGCAGAGCAGGAAATGGAAGAGGCAAGGGCAAGATATGGTCCCCCAGGACACTTCCCAGGGACCCACTTCCTCCAACCAGGCCCCACCTTCCACAGTTCCACCACCTTGCAACAGTCTATTCAAATTTTGAATCCACCAATGGATCAGAATGTTGATTGAATCAGAGTCCTCATGATCTGTCTCTGGAAATGCTCTCACAGTCTCACCCAGAGGTGTACTTTACTAAAATCATAGGTTTCTCTCAGTCTAGTCAAGTCGATAATCAAGATTAACCATCACACCAGTAAATATGAATTCTCCCTCCTCTCTCCCCACCTCTTAGCAGCCACATCTTACTTTCTGTTGCTATGATTTTGATGACTTTAGACACTTCATATGAGTGGAAGCATATGGGCCTGAAAGATGTAGGTGAATTGCCCATGGTTGTGTCAGGGCTAGATGTCATGTCTCTTTCTCTCTCCCTTTTTGTGGCACTGAGTATTGAACTCTGAGCCTCATGCATGCTAGACAAGCACTCTGGCACTTGAACTATGTCCCCATTCCATGGAATCATATAGTATGTGTCCTTCTGTGACTGGCTTATTTCACTTAGCATAACGTCCTCAAGTTTTCTCCACATTGTGCATGTGACAGGATTTCCTTCTTTTTCAAGGTCACATAATATTCCATTGAACTTCATTTTCTTTATCCATTCATCCATCAGTAGGCATTTAGGTTGCTTCTACCACGACTCTTGGCTATTGTGTTGCTGCTATAAACATGGGTGTGCAAAGATCCTGCTTTAAATTCTTTTGGATATCTACCCAGAGGTGAGGTTAGAGGATCATATAGTAATTCTATCTTTTTATTTTATTTTATTATTATTATTATTTTGCAGTACTGGTGTTTGAACTCAGGGCCTCATGCTTGCAAGGGAAGCGCTCTACCATTGAGCCACTCTGCCAGTCCTTTTTTGTGATGGGTTTTTTCGAGATAGGGTCTGGAGAACTATTTTGCCCAGGCTGGCTTTGAACCACAATCCTCCTGATCTCTGCCTCCTGAGTAGCTAGGATTACAGATGTGAGCCACTGGCGCCTGACTGGTAATTCTGTTTTTAATGGCTATACCATGTTACATTCCCACCAACAGCACACAGGTATTGTACTTTTTCTGCATCCTTGTAACACTTGTCATTTTTTCTCTTCTGATAGTGGCTATCATGATAAATGTGCTTTAATATTTCATTGTGATTTTGATTTGCATTTCCCCAATAATTAGGATTGTTGCAAATCATCTCATGGGTTTCTTTGCTTTCTGTCGATTGCTTTCTTTGATGAGCATAAGTGTTTAAGTTTGATGTAACACTGTTTCCACCTTAGCCATCTTTAAGTGTATAGTTTGGTAGCGCTAGGTATATTCATCCAATCCTATCTTGCAGACTAGATGACTAGCATATTAATAAAATACTTCTAGGTTTGATGCAACATTGAGTCTGAACACAAGCTTAGAGGCAGCTGGAAACATGCTAAGATATTTAGAAACGAGCAATAGTGGCATGCACCACTCAGAATATGTAGAATTATCTGGATTTTACACTGACAAGTTTCTCTCCATCTTACTATAAGAAAAGTCTCCAAACCACTGTAGAAACTGGGAGAACTAAGTTGATTACCTTACCTAACAAAGAACTTGATATAAATATAAAATATAAAAGCAAATAAAATAAGTTTCAAACAGTTTTAAAGGGAAGGTAAACTCTATCATTGTGCAGAGAGTATCATTATATTATTTGTAACAGTATACAAATAATGCAAAAATAATACTATGGTCTGTTAGATTACTAGTCCTTTGAAATGTATTTCTGTAGATGTACCATGAAAGAATTCTACATTCTAGGCATTTTAAGTTTTTCTTTTTTTTTCTTTTTTCTTTTTTCCTGTTGCTTTTTGGTGGGACTGAAGTTTGAACTCGGTTTTACATTTGCAAAGCAGGCATTCTACTGCTTGAGCCACACCTCTATTCCATTTTGCTCTGGTTATTTTTGGAGATGGGGTCTCACAAACTATTTGCCCTGGTTGGCTGCGAACCACAAACCTCAAACCAATTTCAGCCTCCCAAGTAGCTAGGATTATAGGAGTGAGCCACGGGTGCCTAACTCAACCATTTTTATTAAAATATTCTACCTATGCTCTCTATATGACCCCAAGCCTTTAAGTGAAATATCTCATCTTCAAAAATGCAAAAGGATTGCCAGAGATAATAAAAGTCCTTGTTTTCTTGTAATTACAAAACGTATTTCCTATATAATAAATTGATAATAAGTAGACTCATCGTATACTAGTAATGGCAAGTAAAGATTGGGGCAAATACACTTAATGAGGAGCCATAATAAAAGAATACACATTCATAGTTTGAAATAAAATACACTTAATTTATTCCCATATTCCAATATTCAGCCAGGAGGTACCAGTCTGGGCCCCAGAGGTGTTTTCTGAAAGGCCTGTTCTGTGTTGTCAATGTCTGTGTCTTTACCAGTTAAACATTTGGTTATAACTTCTACTTAAAATGCTATCGAGCCATTAATTGAGAAACATAAAAAGCTCAAAAATTTTAGATATAAAACATATTACAATTGCCAAGGGGTTACTGTAAGAGAAATTTGTATCTCGTGCTGGCATTCCAGTTATACACACTATTATCAATCAAAAATGAATTTATTTACCCAACAGCTTTCATCAAAGAGAGATGAAGCACTCCCACACCAATAAATGCACTTCTGACCTAGGACACATTGAGACCAGCAGCCCAAAATGGTGGTAACTGAGAGTAGCACTAATGCCCTAAGGCCATGAGAGTCTAACCAAAAGGGGGAAAGTGTTAAATAAAAACTACAGGCAGTCATTGTTTTGGACTAAGCTCCTGTATAAGGCCCCAGCAGATCAAGTTAGCAATCAAAATGAAGTCGCTCACACTGAAGTGCCACTTCACCAAGCAAAAACTTAAACTGTTTATCTGCCCTTTTAAAAACAGGATTAGAGAGCTAACAGTCAAATTGCCCAATAAGGTCAGTTTCAATTTCCCTCTACCTTAATCTTTTCACAAGAAAGGGTGACCTAAAGTAACCTGATAGAAACCAACCAGCTATTTTTCTATTGTTCTGTCTCCCTCTCCCTGCCTTACAAGGATAGTAACTTTTTTTGGCAGTACTGGGGTTTGAACTCAGGGCCTCACATTTGCCAGGCAGATGCTCTACCACTTGAGCCACTCCACCAGTCCTTTTTTGTGTTGGGCATTTTTGAGATAGGGTCTCAGGAACCATTTGCCCAGGGTTGGCTTTGAATAGTGATCCTCCTGATGTCTGCCTCCAGAGTAGCTAGGATTACAGGTGTGAGCCACCTGCACCTGGCTAAGGATAGTAACTTTGAAATGACACAAAAAGAAAAGTTTATCTATGAATACCATTAAATGCAGGTGTTTAAAATTGTCTAATAATACTTTATAAGCTAGTATGTATTAAAGCAAGATGCTGCCTAGATGTGACCATCTTAGGAACCCACTTGGCTGGCAGCTGGCTTGGGTTTCGCTGGTATGTTCAGCACATAATCATGGCGGAAGGATGAGCGGACAGTGCGATTCATCAGTGGCTGAAGGGGACGGAAGTTGTCCACCATTTTCTTCTCTTTCTCGCCTTCTGAAGTGAAGAGCAGGCTCCGAAACTGTTCAAGCTGGAAATAGAAACAGAAAGCGGAAATAATTTCAACAGAAAACCAGCTTCACCACACGAATAAATTACTTTCATTTTTATAATTCGAGAACATTTCGTCTCAAAGTCAGAATGAAAACTTATTTCTGGGTATTGCCTTCACCCCTTGACAGAGAATAAAATGCCATGTTGTTGCCACTGTTGTGTGGGGAGGATTGCGGTGCAGGGTGGGGAAGCCAGCCGGGCACTTGGGACCAGAAGACTAGGGACAAAGATCCTGTTCCCACACCTTAGGCATTTACCAAGGATGATTACATCATCTCTTTGATTCTCAGGAACCTCATATGTAAATGAGCAAAATAGCCGGCCAGATAATAAAGGAAAGTCATGATACTTAAGTAATGGTGTAAAAAATGTCTTAAAATTTTTAACTAAATCATTAACATAAAAAAGTATAGAATTATAAATTTTACTCACTGCAGCTGGGCCTTGTGGGCAAAGAAATACATATAGATTTTTTTTTTTTTTAAGAAACGAGCAGTTCATTTACAAAATAGACATATTTTTTCTTTCTTTCTTTTTTTTTTTCTTTTTTTGGTGGGGTTAGGGTTTGAATGCAAGGCTTCACGTTTGCAAAGCAGGCACTCCATGGCTTGTGCCACATTTCCAGTTCATTTTGTTCTGGTTATTTTTGGAGATGGGGTCTTGAGAACAGTTTTCTTGGGCTGGCCTGGAACCATGATCCTCTGGACCTCAACCTCCCAAGTAGCTAAGAAAATAGGCATGAGCCACTAGTGCCCATCCAAAATAGATACATCATAGCCGGTAGTGAGGTGTTCATGCTGGTTCTGTCCAATAGAACATTCTGTAATGCTGGCAATGTCCTCCTCATGGTCCATACCGGTAACCACAAATCACATGTTACCGAGCTCTTGAAATGTAGGCAGTGTAACTGAGAAACTGAGTGAATTTGATTTAAATTTAGTTATATTTAAATATAAATGGTTAATGACTATTACACAGAGTGACACAGCTCAAACCTAGATGAGCAACTCAAACTATCAAGGGCCGGTTCTCTGCTGCGGCAACTAGTCCCTTGGCTTTCTTAGCAACCAGGTTGTGGAGCACTTTATTTCACAGCAGCCAGAAAATCTGTTCGTGACATTTCCCGCCAATCTGTCTGTACTAACAAAGAGGGGGCCTGGGGGCACAACAGGCAAGGCTGAAAATCTGTTTGAAACAAAGACTTCAGACTAAGTAGAGGTGAAAAGGCAGAGGCAAGCACCAAATACAGGAGTTGTTCTTGAAAATCACATATATGTCTTCATTAATTAGGAAGCTGTATAAGTAATTACTACTTATTTTTATTTAGCAGATTGCAAAAGATCAGAAATAGCCCAAGTACCAATAAAAATGGCACGAATGTTATAAAGTGGGCTAATATATACCCATTAAAAAGGATATTGAAGATATTTATTATCTATAAAATGTTCAGTGTTTCAACTGAGTCAAATGACCAACAAAATGGGCGGTGTGGCTGCGGGGATGGATGCGCTGGCGGTCATGATGCAGGACCTCCGGACCCAGAACCATTCTCTGCACAGGGAGAACAAGGAGCTCCTGGACCAGGTGCGGCGCCTACTGTGCGAGAAAGCCAACCTGCTGGTGCAGGTGCGTCCGCCCCACTGTCCATAGTCGCTTAACGGCGACTCCGCCCGACTGCCCGAATTTTTGATCCAAGCAGCCTCTTACATGAACTTCTTCCAGGCCAGGTTCTCCAACGATACCCTGAAGGTGGAGTTTCTAATCAGCTGCCTGGTAGGCCAGCAGAGGAGTGGGTGCTCCCCTACGTGGGAGGGAGAGCCCCATCCTGGCTCAGTGGGCCTTCGACAGGGATACATAGACAATCCCCGGGCCACGCTCCCCGTGGCGGGTGGGGGGGACAGCAGCGGCCCGCGCCTGCCTTGCTTGTCTTTGCTCCACAAATAGCTTCTCAGCTCCAAGATGCTGGGCCCAATCCTGCTCACCCCAACCCCTGTGCCTTTGCACCACCTTGCAACCCAGTTCTTGCCTGGGGACCTGTAAGAAGTTGAAATGACCCAGAATCAACACCCCAGCCATCTCTGACGACTGCTTCTGACCGCTTTGAAAATCAGAGCCAACTTAGGAAGGACCTGATGGTGTCAGTCGCACAAACCTCTGGGCCACTGATTTGACTAGCTCGGGCCCAGAGCTTCTAGGGTCGGTGTGCCTGGCAGCCAAAGGTTAACATTTTCTCCCTGGAACTACTTATCTCTATACATTTCTTCCTTTCCAGCAGTCTCGCAGATTGTGGCTTTTGGTTCCAGAAGTCCAGGTACTGGACACTACCTGGAAAAAGTTTGCATTTAAAATTTCTATATATGTTTGTACATACTTACATAGATGTATGCATGTGTTTTTACAATAACATACTTGGTGTTACAAAGAAACAAAGATGATTAAGACAACATGTTTGTCTTGCAAGTACACCATTATGTGCTGAGAAAAAAAAAATCCCAGGTGCATTTTCTGATATCTGGTTAAATAATGCTTTTGCGTGTAAAGTATGCATATTTGATTCTTGTTTTAGGGCCATTTTTTACCTTTCACATCACAGTTCTTTAGAAAATGTTTAAAGTATCTGTAGCTTAGCAAGACAGAAAATCCAGCTTAAGCAGTTAGGATGTTCACTGCTAAAAATGTATTTCTGGTGACGATGGTGTATTTAAATTTGTGTCTTAACTCCTGCAAAACAAAACAAACCAGTGATAGTGGAGATAAGAGCAGTGTTTGACCTGTGTCTACTTGGTTTTATATCCTTATACTAAATAGAAATTAGCTCCCTCTCATTAGGTAAGTCATTTACAATTTGAAGCTGCAGTTTTCTCTTCATTAAACACATTTACTAGATCGTTTAAGTTTGGCTTGAAATTCTGTTGTTCTCTTTTATGGGGCCAAAGAAGGCAAAAAGAGGAGGATTTGTACCCTCTTCTTAAGCATAGTTTTTCTTGAAAGCCTCTAAGGAAAATCTATAACTGCCTTTCTTGAAATGTTCATGGGTTTGCCATTGGATGGTCAATGTAGTCTCCCAGAATTGCGTTCTTGAATTCCTATGTTAAGTTAAACTGATCACTACTGCCTTTGTGGACAATTTATAAACCTGAGAGGATTATGGGGGTAAATAAAAACTGTTTTTGCAAGAAAAAAAAGAAACGACCAACAAAATGGTATGTACAGAATGATTCCATTTTGTTACCAAAAGTTATGTATATTCATTACAAAAATTATGTACATTTATATAGATAAAAGATAGAAGTATTTACCCAAACAATGAATATCAATGAATTATGGGTGACTAGGATTATAGCTGACAGGGAGCTTTTTATTTCTATTATAATATTATTGCTGTAATGAGGGTACACTGTAACATTTACAAAAGTGCTCACGATATATCTTAGCTGAATTCACCCCCTCCATCATTCTCCTTTTCCTCCCTCCCCCAATCTTAGAATAGTTTCAACATGTCTCACTTTTCTATTTTCATATATGAGTATACAATATTTCCACCATATTCACCCTCCTACATCCTTTCCTTACATCTTCCCCCTCCCACCAGTACCAACCCCCAGACAGGACCTGTTTTACCTTCCCATCCTCTGTTTTTGAAAAAAGACATTTTTGTTTGTTTAAGATACCTATACAGGGAGGGAACTTTTTTCTTCTTCTTCTTCTTCTTCTTTTTTTTTTTTTTTTTTTTTGTGGTACTGGAGCATGAACTCAGGCCCTACACCTTGAGCAAATCCACCAGCCCTTTTTTGTGATTGGTGTTTTTCGAGATAGGGTCTCTTGAACTATTTGCTGGGGCCTCCTGGGTAGCTAGGATTATAAAGCGTGAGCCACCGGCACCTGGCTCTTACTAAATTTTCTGTGTTGAAATTTTATTTGGGTCTTTTTGTTTAGGTGGTACTGAAATTCAAACTCAGGGCCACATGCTTGCTAGGAATGTGCTCTACTGCTTGAGCCATGTCCCCAGCTCTTCTGTATTGAAATTTTATTTGAAAATTCCTCACATGGGGCAGCCTGTGCTGGGTCCTGGAGCCAGAGGCCATCTGGGAAGGTGCACGATAGACTGAGGGCCCCAGCCTGGCAGCCTGATAGCCCCCACAGTAGCACAGACTTAAGCTCAGTGGGTTTGTGCCAAGATGGGCTCATCTCCTGCTGCCCTGCACTTGCTACAGCCAGGAGTCTGCACCTTGCAGCCCTTGGAGTCAGACTGTTGAGGAAGAAGTGATGGCAACATAAATGAAGATCAAGTGAGGGGAGAACAATGCTCAAGGCTGGGTGTTCTAACACAGCACAGCAAGAAGATGTTCCTCTCAGCAATGACATGGCGGTGAAACAAACTGGGAAAAAGGACAAAGATAAAGTTCCCGTAACCAAGACCCCAAAGACAGACTGTAGTGATGAAGGGAAGGAGGGGAGACAGTGCATCATCAAGTGGGGCTCCACTGTGTTGTCACCTGTCCTCAAGTGACCATGTGCTGCGTCTCATGTTCTTGTGACCAAGATCATGCCACAGGTGACCAGAGCACTGGAAGAGGCCCTGAGCACTGTGGATCTGCAGTGATGGACAGGTCTGAGTAGCAAGTGCAGAACCTGGACAAACTTGGTGATGGAGAACTGCAAGCTCAGCCACTAGGTGGACCACACCTCAGGAGCAGGTGGACAGCCTCATTGTGCACATCTTGGAAAACAGTCTGAGGTCCCAGACCAGCTCCACCACCAGGATGTTAGCTGTCCTGACAAATTAACTGCACTCTCCATGAGTGGCGCTTCCCTTTCTCTGTGATGTTCTGGAGGCTCCTGCCAACTTCCCTGCTCCCCTGGGCCCTCAGCCCCACCACACTCACCTTCCTCTGACCCTGCAGAGCTGCTCCACCCACCTGCCAGGCCAGGTGCTTTGGAACTGTTCCTTTTAGGTGTAGGTGGATCTGTGTCCTGATGCTGAGTTTATATTGTGGCGTCTATGACTCTGGGCCGTAGCTGGAAGATTGCCAGGTCCCCTCTGTCATCTGCCTGTGTGGAGTTGGCAGGGTCTGTGGACTTCAGCCCAACACTGCCCGGCCTTCTGTCTCCAGTGGTGGCAGACCTACTGCTTGCCATGGGCCAGTGGGAGTCAGGGCTGCCCCTGGCCAGGCAGCTCCTGGAGGCCTCTCCCACTTCCCCTCAGCAGACAGGAAGTCCCACCACATGACACACAGCCCTGAGGAGGTGCCTAGGATCTGTATGTGCTGGAGGATGTCCAGTGCCAGCGACATTGTCCTGAAGCCTTTATAGGCAATGACTCTCCATCATGCCAACGCTGGGGTCTTGGTCATCACTGCCAGCTGACTGAGCCTGCCTGGGCTTCCTGCCCATGGCTTCCTCACCCAGCCCACAGGGACAGAACCGTTGCCCAATTCCAAGGCCAGGTGTACCCACCTTGGGGGTCGTCACCCTTTGAGGTGCCATGGGCCACTTGGGCTGAGCTCTGTGTCTGCCCAGCCTCCAACCAGAACCAAGGCTCCTTGGCCTCCTTTCCCAGGCCTTTCCTGGTGCCTCTTGCTCCACAGTGCAATGTCTGTCTGTCTCTTTCTTTCTCTTTGCTTTACTGGAGTTTTCATTCAGGGCCTCACACTTGCTAGGCAGGCATTCTACCACCTGAGCCACTCCACCAGCCTGTTTTGTGTTGGGTATTTTTGAGATAGGAGAACTGTTTGCCTGGGCAGGCTTGGAACTGTGATCCTCCTGATCTCTGCTGCCCAGGAGTTAGGATTACAGGCATGAGCCACCAGGGCCTGGCTGTCACTGTGTCTCCTTAGGGGTGCTTCCTTGGCTGTTGCTCTCCTGTTTCAGTGTGGAAGAAAAGTGACTGGCAAAGAGAGCTGGGAATAGTCATTCTTGCTGTGGCCAGCACAGAGCCCTCCAAAGACAGCTTGAGCAGTGGGGATCTGGCTGCGAGCAATCTTGAGGCTGCCAGGGTAGCTTGAGATGCTTCAGGCACAGGCTACTGTTTTGTTTTTCCGTTTGCTGAACTTTACTCATGTTCTTGAAACTTACAGGTTTTTTTTGTTTCGTTTGATTTTTTGCCAAAGCAGACTGTGCATGTTGGGTCCCAGCCCTCTTTCCGCGCGAACAGTGGGTGTGATCCATACTGCTGCAGTGAAACCTGCGGGTTTACACAGAGAAACATGTGCATGTTCTTGGACTCAATTGTGCTTGGTTCTTTTTGTTCAAGACATCCGATTCCCTGTGTTGCAGGGCGACAGGGTAGTATTGGTTGAATCCTGGATGTGGGTATTAAGGCACTGTCTGGTCACTGTCCCCTCTAAGATCCTCCAAAATTGTCCGAAGTGCTGACAATTTTGAGGAGACGATGTCTCTCCCTTGGGGACCAGCCTGGGCGGCTTCCTAGTCCCCACAGGGTGCAGAGTTCTCTGGAGTACTAGTGGGGGGTGGAGGGGTGGGAGATGCCAGGTCTGGGCTCCATTGAAGGAGAGTGGGCAAGTTCGCCCCCCCTTTTTTAAATGCTGTTGTAAGTAAATAAATGGATCCTTGAAAACTTATTTGAAAGATTCCTCACATGAGCCACTCTATGGTTAACTTCTAAATTTTATTTTCAGTCTTATATCAATTTTTAAATATGAAGGATAGTTCAGACTAAATGTGTACACTACAAAGACCAGGTTTATTTTGTCATTTGTTCATAGTGGTTTTTCATCATAACAGAATTTCAGAAATGTACTAGCTGTTTTCTTTTAGCCTCTGGTTTTGTTTTATAGTTAAAAAAAGAGAGAGAAAAGCTTTTTCTATTTGGAAGTATGAAAGGATTTTCCTATGCTTACCCTAGGACTTTTTTGATGGTTTGGGTGTTTTGTTTTGTCTTTTTTACTGGTACTGGGGATGGAATCCAGGACCTCATGCATGCTAGGCATGCACTCTCCCACTAAACTATACCCAGCTCCAATGATGTACGTTTTATATTTACTGTATCTAGACTAAGCTGGAGTGCTGAATCCACTTTTTCTCAGTTGTTCCTCACCACCATTTACTGAGTGCTCCATCTTTTCCCCTCATTGAGCTGAGATGCTACTTTTATTATAAAATCAATTCTTATATGTACTTGGACATATTTCTGAATTTACTGCTTTCTTCCTGTGATGGCTAATTTTCTGTGTCAACTTGACTAGGCCATGGATTCCCAGATAGGTGGTTAAACATTATTTCTGGGTGTCTCTGAGGGTATTTCCAGGAAAGATAGGATTTGAATTGATGAACCCTGTAAAGCAGATGCCCTTGCCCAGTGTGGGTGGGCATTACCCACTCCACTGATTAGAACAAAAAGGCAGAAGTCTGAATTTGCTCTGCTGGACTTTTTTTTTTTTTTTTAACTGAGACATCAACCTCCTGCCCTCAGAGCTCCTGAGCTCCTGGTTCTCTGGCCTTCAGACCAAGACTAGAATCTACATCATTGGCTTTTCAGATCTAAGGCTTTTGAACTACCCCGCCTGCTTTTCTGGGTCTGCAGGTTGCAGATGGTAAATTAGGGGATTTCTCAGCCTCCATAATTGCATGAGAAAATACCTTATAAATAAATAGCTATCCCTATCTGTATTTCTGTCATGGTTAATCTTGGTTGTTAACATGAGAGATGCCTGGAAAACTGGTACAGCACACTTCTGGTGTGTACATGAGAGTGTTTCCAGAGACAATCAACATGTGGGTGAGCAAACGAGGGGGGAAGACCTGCCAATGTGGATTGGCACAGTCTAATAGGTTGGGGACCCAGATGGAACAAAATGCAAAAGGGGGAAGCTCACACATTTGCAAGCTTGATTCTTCTTGAGCAGGTGTGGTTTTTGCTGCAGCCATTGCCAGAGGCTATCAGACTCCAGATTCTTTAGCCTTTGAACATGGATTCACACCAGAGACTCTTCAGGGAGCTTCCAGGCTTTCAGCTTCAGATGGGGGATACATCATTGGTCCCCTTGTTCTGAGGTTTCTGGCTTCTTGGACTCAGCAGCTACTGCTTTCCCACCTGCATAAGGATGCTGTGGTACACTGGTCTACATTCTATTGGTTCAGTTCCTCTAGAGAGCCCTAGAAGTCAGGGTCTCTCTTACTGATTCTGTTTTTCTGTGGATCCTTGATTTTCTCTGATCTTTTTATTCATGTGTCAGTAGCACGGTATTTAGTTATTGAGACTTTATAACCTTGTGAATCTAATCACTCCTCATCTACTTTTTTAGAATTTTCCCTAGCTATTCTTGCTTATCTGTTTTTATTTAAGTTAGAAGTAATATATCTTTTTAAAATTTATTTGGCATATTTGTTGGGACTATATTAAATGTATAGAGAATAAACAATTCATGGAAAATAACAGCTTAGGAGAACTGGCATGATAGGTGTCTTTAAGATATCTTCCTATCTAATAAGGTGGTATGAATTTAATAATTTAAGTAATTCATATCTTCTTTTGGGTCCTTCAGGAACATTTTAAGTTTTCTTATTAAATTTCCATGTTAAACTGACTCACTGGGTTTTGTTTATTTGTTTGTTTCTTTTGCAGTACTGGGGTTTAACTCAGGGCTTCTCGATTGTGAAGCAGGCTTTGCACAGCTTGAGGCAAGCATCTGCCCTCAAAAGTGCTTTACATTTTTCTTTCTGCCATTGTATCTTTTTTTTTGTGGAATTGGGGTTTGAACTCAGGATTTTGGGCTTGCAAAGCAGGCACTCTACCACTTGAGCCACACCTCCAGTCCATTTTGGAGATGAGGTCTCACGAATTATTCCCCCAGGTTGGCCTTGAACTGTGATCCTTCTGGTCTCAGCATCCCAAGTAGCTAAGATTATAGGCATGAGCCACTAGTGCCCAGCTTCCATTGTATCTTTGTATCATTATCTATTAACTGTTGTGATGTACATATATTAAATGTAGATTTTCAATTTGTATATATTAAAATCATATTCTAGTAATTACCAAATTGTCTTATTTTTACAGTAGTTTTTTAATGGCTTCCCTTATTTATTTTTATCTTCTGGTATAATTGTATTGGCTACTTCCAGAATATACCCTTTTTTTTTCCCCTTTAAGAGATGGAAGGCATGCTGTGTTGCCCAGGTTGGCCTCAAGCTCCTGAGTGCAAGTGATCAAACTACCTCAGCTTCCTTTTTTTTTTTTAAGTTTTAGCAAGGATTTATTCTAGTACAACAGGATAAAGTAGGGAGAAGTGGGGAAGAAAAGATACATTTCCTGTTCCCCACTAAGAGAATGGGAGTAAAGACCACGCCTTAGCCTCTTGAGTATATAGGACTATGGGTATGTACCACCACACCCAGGTAATTCCAGAGTAAAATTTAATAGGTAATAATCATTTCTTAATTGTCCCTCTGTATCCATAGGTTCCACATGTTTGGATTAACCCAACTATAAATCAAAAATATCAGAAAAAAATTGTACTGAACATGTACAGACTTTTTTCTTGTCATTATTTCTTAACCAATACATGAATAATTATTTATATAGCATCTACATTGTATTATGTACTAGAAGTAATCTAGAGAGGGAGGATGCGTGTAGATTATATGCAAATACTGTATTTCCTGTAAGGGACTTGAACATGTACAAATTGTAGTATCTGTGAGGGGTCCTGGAACCAATCTCCTGAAGATACCAAGGGATAATTGTGTTTACTTTTGAGTTGAGATCAATCTCTTCTATCATGTTAAGGAAGTCTCTATTTATTTCTATTTTATTAAAAATTATTAAAAAACAAATAGGCAGCAGAGCTCATGCCTGTAATCCTAGCTACTTGGGAAGCTGAGATCAAGAGGATTGAGATTTAAGGCCAACTCATACAAATAGTTCATGAGACCCCATCTCTAAAATAACCAGAGCAAAATGGACTGGAAGTGTGGCTCAAGTGGTAGAGTGCCTGCTTTGCAAGCACAAAGCCCTGAGTTCAAACCCCAGTCCCATCAAAAACAAAACAAATAAAAAAACCCCAAGAAACAAAAAACCCTGAATAGACAATTTTGCTAATGTCTTTAAAAAATCTATGGAAATGATCAAATGATTTTTCTGGTAAGATTCACTAATACAATGAATTATATTAATATCATATAATAAAGAATCATCCTTCTTGCATTACTTGAATATGTACTACTTGGAGAAAGTATATATTTATTCTAATGTGCTGATGGAGTCTGTTTATAATAATTTTACCTTCTTTTTTTCTTTTATATTCTTCAGAGATATCAGCCTAACATTTACTTTTGGGGGACAATCTTCAGTGGGTGTTGGCATAGCTATCCTGGCTTCATAAAAAGAATTTGGGAGGTTTTATTCTTGTGAAAATGCTTTGTAATCAATAAAATCCTATAAAGTAAATATGAGCAAATATTATACTTGGTTATATTATAAATTAAACAGGATTTTGTATATAGACATAACTACCACAAATTATTATTTTCTAAGGGAAAAATAAATCTCTTATTTATTTTATTACATTATTTAAAATAATGTAAGTTTAAAATAACTTACAGTAACATTTCTGGACAGTCATTGTTGGATTCTCTTTTTCCTGACATTCTATTGCAAAATTCCCTTAAGGATTTTAAAGATTTTTTTTTTTAGGTGGTACTGGGGTTTGAACTCAGGGCTTTGCACTTGCAAAGTAGCTGCTCTACTGTTTGAGTCAGGCCTCCAGTCCACTTTGTTCTGGTTATTTTTGAGATGGGGTCTTGAAAACTCTACCTGGGCTGGCGTCAAATAGTGGTCCTCCCAATCTCAGCCTCCCAAGAAGCTAGGATTACAGATGTGAGCCACTAGTGCCTGACTTCCTTAAAGGGTTTTTGAACGTATTCATTTCCAGCTTTCATTCTTCCCTTTAAATGGGTTTTTATTTTACATAGCGGTTCATACTTATGTTTATGCATTGTATATTTTATACATATGTAATTATAGACTACAATAGCAAATAGCTTATGTTCTTTCATGCTTTAACTCTTTTCTAGTTATTTATTTATTTATTTTTGGGTGGGACTGTGGTTTGAATTCAGACTTTGCACTTGCAAAGCAGGCACTCTACTGCTTGAGTCACACCTCCAGTCCTAGTTAATTTGGAGCTGGGAATATAGCCCCAAATGCTTGCCTAGCATGTATGAGGCCCTGGGTTCGATCCCTAGCACCACAAAAAAGAAAGGAAGGAAGGAAGGAAGAAAGAAATCTAGTTAATCTGAAGCATCTCCTAATTCATATCTAAAGACAAGATGTTAAAACTGATGTCAAAGTTCGAGGCCAACCTTGTTTTAAACAGACAGATTAGGACTTCCATAGATGGAAAATGTGCTGACCACGTACCTGATCATGATTGACCTCTACTGGCTGCTTCTTAATGATCCAGGTAACTGACTCTGAGAGGGGTGGGGTAGTCAGAGATCCAGAGTAGGTCCAGTAATCTGGGCAGCTGGGCATCAGGCAGGAAGGGTCAAAGGACCCAAATTCCACAAGGGTGTCCTAGCAAAAAGAAGGGATCACCGAATCATTATTTAGTGCAGAAAATCACTCAGGAATCAGAATGAGGCCCTAGGGGGTATCCAGGGACCAGCCATGGTCTAAGGGAGCTCCAGCTATCCCAGGCAGTTTCCTTAACAATCATCACTAATTAGGACAGAATCCTGCTGTGTATATCTGACATTCCTCACTGGGGAAACAGCAAAAAACGTTTTCTCCCTCAATCCTATAGCAGGTGGTTTGCTCTGAGGATTATTGGGAAGTATTAGGTAGTGGCTGCTACAAAAACAAAGAATCTTCTTTTTTTCTAGAGGAACTAACCCAGAATTGTTCTTTTAAAATATGATACAGGGCTAGGGATGTAGCTAGGTGTTAGACAGCTTGCCTAGCATACTCACAGCCCTGGGTTCCATCTCCAGCACCGCAAAGTTAATTACTTGATTAATTTTAAAAAAATGCAACATGAATCAGGAGCCAGAATCTTGGACTAAGGGGAAAGGGGGGGAAAGAGATTGGGGTAGGGGAGAGGAAGAGATGAGAAGTGAGGGAGGGAGGGGGAGAGGAGGAGAAAGGAAAGAACACAGACTTCCAGGGAGTACCCTCTTTGGGATTCTGAATATTGAACAATTTATCTTGGGAAGTGGACAAAGGATATGAAGAAATGTTCTTTACAGCCAGACAGGTCAAGTTTCTATAGAACTTTTCTCACTCTCTACCTGTGGGAGGGAGCCAGAGGAAAGAGGGCTACTCTGTGTGTTTTCACAACTTAGAAGGAGCCTATGTCAGGAACAAAGGAGCAGTAGTAGGTTCCTAAGTCCCCAAGTCCTCAGCAGCATGGCAGCAAAGCCAAAGCTCAGTGCCCACCAACACAATCACTTCTGTGCCCTACAGTGTGACCCAGGGCCAGGGGCTCTCTTAACACTGCACCATGCATGGCAAGTCTCCTTCTATAGTAACGCTGAAAGAGAACCTGAATACAGTTCATCTAATTACACTTACTGATTCAGCATGCCTTGTTAATGTCTCTACTCTGAGATGAAACACAAAACATATTTCAAGTGATTTAGGGGGAAAAATTACCTTATGCTTAATTGATGGCAAAGTATCCACCAATTTCTGTAGCTCTTTATGATGTTTGCCTAGCTAAAGAACAAAGAGAAAAAATTTAAAACAATGGACATCTTGCTGTATAAACTGTAACAGAGCGTGAATTAAAATTAACCACCTGGTGATTACATATAAACAAACCACATGACAAAAACTAGACTTAAGCTGGGAATTGAAAATGTTATAAATATCACTGAATTAAATTAGACACAGAACAAATGAACAGGCTGTTTGCTGACAAGGCTAGTGTGGCCCTTTTGAATAACATCTCATGTTGAAATTTACATTAATTAAAATAAAAAATTATTCTGTACATGACTAACCACATTTCTATTTTTTTGAAACAGGGTCTCAATTACCACAGATGGCTTATGCCTACTTTACTGGACTATGTACTTGTATTTGAAATAGATTCATAATAATTTTGTATTTTAACCATTATTTATCTTTACTAGTGTACTGATTCCAACATACTTTTTGGGGGTCTTTTCAGTTTACTGCATGAAGGAGTTATACTAGTCCAAATTAGAAGCAGTTCCCATGTGGTTACATTATACAAGCTGTGAGGTTTTTAAACTTGTGACAAAAGGACAGAAGGGAGACACTGCAAAGAAATCCTCACTTCAGCTTCAGTGAGTCACACACAAACACTTCAAACCCAGATTCTTTGGTTTACGACCTTAGCCAGTCTAGTCTCTACCAGGAACTGGCACACATTCTTGTGCTGGTCAACCTGTAGCTGAATTACTTCTCCATATTCTAGATGCTCAATTACAGTACCATTGCAGGCAAATTTATTAAATGTTTTCATTACTTTCTTTCTATCATAATCATTATGATCCTCTGGATCTTCCTGTCTGTTTCTCTGTTGGATTCTTATATGACTAGAATCCTTAGTGCCAGCAGAAAGCAGGTCATCACCATTCCTTGCATCAGCAAAGGGGTCAATTGTGGACAGTGGCAGCAGGAAAAGATGGGCAACTTGGGGGCAGGGGGACACATCAGGAAGCAAAGGGGTTCAAGGGAGATGCGGCTTAGTCTTCAGCAGTGGCTCAGTAATTGGGATCCCAATATTCTTTTGCAATATTAGCGCATATTAATTACACATAATAAAAGATTTTATTGTGGTATTTGCATATATGCACATAACATACTTTGATTATATTCACTCCCAATAACATCCCTTACTCTCCCCTCCCTCTGCCCCTCTTGATCCCAATATTTTTAAAGTAAATAACTGAATGATATTCAGTTAATAGAATCATAGAACATTATTGTAATGTTCTATTTTTCCATTCTACAATACAATACATCACTTAAAGTTGATGAGTTTTTTTTTTTTTACCTTTAAAAACACTCCTATCACAGCCAGTCCATTTTCTTCCAGGGCCGCATCCTCAAAACTTTCAAATTTAACTGCATTCCAATGCACCAAGTGCAGCTGAAATATTATTAAAATTGGGTTTAATACATGACTATATAGGATTACTCCAAAATAAACTTACAGCCTCATCCAGGATGCAGTATTTTCCTTATCGAAAATAAAGCCATAGAGAAAAGCATGACAATCTCATGTGAAATAGGATGAAAATAAAGAATGGGAAGAAATTTTGGCAAGAGCAACAATTAATATTATTTTAGAAGAGAGAGATTGGGGAGAAAAATAAAATTCATAGAGCAAAGTAACATTTCATTTAGGGATCAACATTTGTTCATTCCCATCCTGATTTGCATGAAATACTAATATTCAAAATCCATTTGCATTTAAAGGAGAGAAGATGTTTATATCAAGAGAAATAGATTCTCCCTATGGCAATTAGACAGGAGTTGAAGACAAATTTCTTCTTGGAGGTATGACCACTTAAAATTTGTTTTCATTTTTAGCATAACATTTAAAACTAAATTAAGGGAAAAGTTGTAAGAAGAAATTCTATTTCCTTATGCTCTCTTTACATTTCCTTATAAGTCATTCCTCCTCCATCATTCATAAATGACAGCATTATCACCCAGCCTCCCAAATGAGACACCTCCAGGTCATGGTAAACTTTGCCTTCTCTCATAAAGAGGATCCCACCTCCAAGTATTGCTGCTTTTATTTTAGAAATATTTGACAATCTTGCTCTTTCTATTTCTATCGCCATAGGCTTCATTTGGGCTCCCATCATTTTTCACTTGGATTAATCCAACATTGTGGTTCTGAACTGCTGCCTGGCTGACTACTTTAGGGAATGATTTGAGCCCAGAATTCAGCTTCAGGATTTTAGGGTTTATTCCAGCTATATCATTTAGGATGTATGTAATTTTATATGACTAATCAAATTATGCTCCTGACTCAGCTATTTAGCATTTATAAGAATTCTCATTCTTATTATTCCTGATAATTTCTTTTTTTTTGTGATATGAGATCTGAACTCTGGGCCTCATGCTTGTTAGGCAGGTTCTCTACCACTTGAGCCATGCCTCCAACCCCTGATGATTTCTTTGATCTACAAATCTCAGAATTATCCCACTTCTTCACTGTGTCACTCTTCCCCACCTTCTCAACATACCTCTGCCGGGTAGCATTTGCTGTCCACAGTGTGCTCAGATCCCCAGGCATCAATGGCCCCCCAGTGAAAATGAAACTGCTTCAATCGGTAGTTGTGTTCCAGGGGTCCTCCCTCAATCACTGAAATGGAATATCCAACAATTCAGGGAACACGGGGAAAATGTGAACCCTCTTCATGAACCATTTTAAAGGGAGTTTACTATATTATATACACATATTTATAAACTTGATTTCAGTGCATTTAGTACATGTATAAGGAAAAGACAAAGTGATATCAGGATTTAATCGCATACCAAGATACATACAATTGTTTTAGGCCAATTCTTCATTTACTTTATAGTCTATAGTTACTATGTCTAGTTTTCTTTTGTGTACAATAAAAATGCAAATTTCTGTTAGCATATTTATGCATCTCAATCTGATAAAAGTGAAATATGAGGACAAAAGATACTTCCTTTACAAAGTTTTTCTTTCTTCCTTTCTTTTTTTTTTGAGCAAGGGTCTTGCAATATTCCCCATGCTCACCTTGAACTCCTGAACCTCCTGCCTCAGTCTCCTCAATGCTGGATTACAGGAGTGCACCACCATCCCCATTCTCTTTTTTTTTTTTTTTAGTTTCAGTAAAGACCAATTTATTGGAGAATAAAATGTGAGGTCCTGTTACTCTCTTTTTTATTTACACTTTGCTTTTCAACTTTTAAAGGCATTAGTGTTTCTTTCTCGTTCATTGAAATGGAATAAGAAATTTGTAAGTCAAAAATTATCACCCAGGAGATGTTGGCAAGGGTACCAATTTCAGTTAGACAGGAGGATTAAGTTTTCATGATCTATTGCACAGCATGTTTTGTATATTTTAAGTTTTCCAAAAGAATAGATTTTAAACCTTCTCACTACAAAAAGTGATATGTATGTGAGATGATGGATATGCTTCTACTACGTTTATATACACCAAATCATCACATTGTACCCCACAAATATATACAATTATTGTCAATTAATGAAAAGAACCACAAAAATTATCACCTATTCCCAATTCACAGTGTTCAATGTGAACCATCCACACAATTTACAACTACTACTGGCTTCTTTGCAGTGTTAGATAATAAGTACTTTTGGTTTAGATTACTTTCCTTAGACTAGTGAAGTCAATACATTACAGGAAAAATATTCAGAAAAAATAATATTTTGTGTGTGTGTGAGGGACTGGGGTTTGAACTCACGGCTATGTGCTTAGGAAGCAGGCACTCTACCACTTGAGTCATACCTCCCATCCATTTTGCTTTGGCTGTTTTGGAGATGGAGGTTTTGAGAACTATTTGTCTGAGCTGGCCTTGAACCAGGATCCTCCTGATTTCAGCTTCCCAAGTAGTAGGATTACAAGTGTGAGCCACTGGTGCTCAGCAAAAAATAAATTTTGAAAGTCATTCTTCCTTACTCTTTGAGTTGTGCTTTGAGTTGAATTTACAAAGGCATATCAGTTCCTTATTTCCATTTGCTCAGACCCTGGCAATATCAGTACATGGCCAAACCAATATAACATTGAAACCATCTGCCCCATCCAACTTAATGATTTTCAGAGTTTATTGCATCATTAGTTGAATTGTATGTACACAAATAATCAAGTCTACAATTCCAAAGACCAAATACACTGGATATATCAGACAATGGTCTGCTATGAATCTTACTGGTTTTTAAATTTTTCTTACATAATTTGCTCTAAAAAACAGTTTTGTAATAGCCTCGTGAAGAAAGCAATAACTACTTATGAAATATCTTCCAAGACTTCCATTTTAGCCTCAAAAAAAAAAAAGAAATACCTAGGAATAAACTTAACAAAGGAAGTAAAAGACCTCTACAATGAAAACTATAAACCACTTTAAAAAAAAAAAAAAAAAGAAGAAAGAAATGGAAGAAAACAACAGAAGATGGAAAGATCGCCCATGCTCATAGATTGGCAGAATCAATATTGTGAAAATGGCTATATTACCAAAAGCAATCTACATGTTCAATGCAATCCCCATCAAAATTCCAATGACAATCATCACAGAGATTGAAAAATCAACCTTAAAATTCATTTGGAAGCACAAAAGACTGTAAATAGCTGAGGCAATACTGAGCAAAAAGAGCAATGCTGGAGGTATCACTATATCCAACTTCAAACTATATTACAGCAATAAAAACAGAATGCTACTGGCACAAAAACAGACATGAAGACCAACAGAACAGAATAGAAGACCCAGATATGACTCCATGCAGCTATGCCCACCTAATTTTTTACAAAGATGCCCAAAACATATGATGGAGACAAGACAGCCTTTTCAACAAATGTTGCTGGGAAAACTGAATATCTGCATGTAGAAAACTGAAACTAGATCCATGTCTTTTGCCCTGTATAAGTATCAGCTCAAAGTGGGTTAAGGACCTTAATATAATACCTGAAACTTTGAAGCTAGTGCAGGAAAGAGCAGGAAACACACTGGAACTAATAGGTATAGGCAATAACTTCCTAAGTAGAACTCAAATGGCTCAGCAACTAAGAGAAAGGATTGACAAATGGGACTACAAGAAACTAAAAAGCTTCTGCACAAGAAAAGAAATGGTCACCAGATTGAAGAGGCAGCCCTCAGAATAGGAGAAAATTTTTGTCAGCTATACATCTGACAAGGGATTAATAACCAGAATATACAGGGAACTCAAAAAACTAAACTGCTAAAAAAATCAATGACCCAATGAAAAAATGGGCAAATGAACTGAACAGAGATTTCTCAAAGGGGGAAGTCTAAATGGCCAAAAAACACATGAAAAATGCTCAACATTCCTGGCCATAAAGGAAATGCAAATGAAAACCATGTTAAGATTCCACCTCACTCCTGTTAGAATGGCTGTCATCAAGAACACAGACAACAAATCTTGGAGAGGATGTAGGGAAAAAGGAACCCTCACACACTGTTGCTGGGATTGTAGTACAACCACTATGGAAAACAGTATGGCGGCTCCTCAAAAACTAAAAATAGATCTGCCATATGATCCAGCAATACCACTCCTAGGACATACCGAAAGAATTTAAGTCAGGTTACAATAAAGACACCGCATTATTCACAATAGCTAAGCTATGGAAACAGCTGAGATGCCCTACTACTGATAAGCGGAACTTTATTCAGCTATAAAGAAGAATGAAATTTTGTCGTTTGCAGGTCAATGGATGGAACTGGAGAACATTATCTTAAGTGAAGTTAACCAGGTTCAGAAGGCCAAAGGCCGCATGTTTTCTCTCATATATGGAATATAGACCTAATGCAAATACAGCAATATTATGAAAAACAAATCATGCTACAGGGAGGTCACTAATGGGACAGGGAGGGTAAAAAAAGGTTGATGTACTTTCTATACAAGAATGAACATGAATATAGAATTTTTAAACCTGTTAAAATCACCATAAGAAGAGGACTAAGGTAGAAAGTAGAAAAACCAGAGTGTATATATATATATATATATATATATATATATGTGTGTGTGTGTATGGAAATGTCACAATGAAACTCCCTGTATAACTATCTTAAGCAAATTTTTTTTTCAAAAACGGAGAACAGGAATGTAAAACAGGTCCTATCTGGGGGCTGGCACCAGTGGGAGAGGGGAAAATAGAAGGAAAGGGTGCTCTGGGGGAAGAAGAATATGGTAGAAATGTTATGTACTCATGCATGAAAATGAAAAAATGGGACCTGTTGAAACTATTCCAGGAATGGGGGGGGATAAAGGAGAATGATGGAGGGGGTGAATTCAACTATGATATACTATAAGAACTTTGGTAAATGTCACAATGTACCCCCAGTACAACAATAATGTGATAATAAAAAAATCCTATTTTTATACATTCCTTTTAATGGCATCCTAATAAATCTTTACTTTCTCCTACCATCTTGGTAAATTTTTTACAACCCACAGCTTCTCAAATCCACAATTCCCAGACTATGAACATGACTTGCAAATTTTTCTATGAATTATCTCATGCCTACTTCTGGACTTGCCCTTATGCCATCTCCTTCTTACACTTTACACACAGTAATACCTAACACCACAAACATCACACTGCCTCACACCTCTGCCTCCAGGTAGATCACTTAGGTGTCACCTTTCTTTCTTTCTTTCTTTTTTTTTTTAGTGGGACTGGGGTTTGAACTCAGGGCTTCTTGCTTGCAAAGCAGACACTCTATCACTTGAGCCACATGTCTAGTCCATTTGCTTTGGTTATTTTGGAGATGGAGTCTTGCAAAGTATTTGCCCATGCTGGCCTTGAACCACAATCCTCCTAATGTCAGCCTCCTAAGCAGCTAGGATTACAGGCGTGAGCCACTGGCACCCAGCTTAAGTGTCACCTTTACCAGGAAACCTTCCTCCAGTCCCCTGTGCCACAGCATTTAGCACTCTAGGGTCTGTCACCCCATCACACTATAAATTTCTTGAAGGCAGGGATCATCCCTTTTTCCTCTTTCTATTCTGAGCACCTGGCACAGTGCTTGGCACTTAGTAGGTCCACAATGAAACCAGGACCTAAAGAAACAGACTACGAAGTGGCTGTCCAGTCAGTTGGTTGGGATGTCACTGGTTACCTCAGCAAAAGTGAAGGGAAATGGTAGGGTGGGGTGTGACAGATTGAGTGGAGGACAGATGAGTGGGGAAGTATACTCATTCAGGAATGGGGAAAAGAAACTGAAAATAGTAAATGAGAGAAGAGAACAGTCAAAAGAAGAATGAAATGGGAGATTTGTGCAGGTCAGAAAGCCTCCACTCAACATTACTGGCTTAGGTATTTAGCCAGAGGGAAGGTCTGCATTCTGTATTCTTGTCTCACTAAGCCCAAGAATGAACTTCACAAAGAAGGGTGAGCATAGAGGTAGGAAAGTTTGTTAAGGGCAGGAATAAAAGCTCCCACAGGAAGGGAGGGGTCCTGAGTGGGTTACCAACGACTCTCAGTGTCTAGGGGTTTTTATTCACCAAAGGTGTTACCCAATTTTCTATGCTAACTATGTATTGAACTAATGCAGATTTATTGGTTCCTTTTATGGCCTTGTCCTGAGTGAACAATGGGTTTGGAGAGGGTTGGTTCTCAAACTCCCAGGTATAGTACTCCAATTGTTTCTCCTCCTGCCCCTTGCCTCCCCTCTGTGTAGGGGAGTCTTGGTTATCCTGTTTTGCTGCCCCATTTTAGAACACTTGCTTGATGGTGAAACGGGAGTGAAAAACATTCTGTGACTTTCTTCTTTGTTTTATTGTTGTTGGACCCTTTCCCTACCTGCCTGACTTGTTCCTGACTCCTAGTTTCTCAGTATCAAATAAATGAGGTATCAATGTATCAATGACTGAGATAATGACCAACCAGGCCACATCTGTGACTGGGACTGTTTAACTATGCATACCTCTCTCCCCCGCCCCCAGTTCTTGGTCTACTTAAACCTATTGCTCATGTCTGTACCCAAAATATGGCCGAAGACGGGCTGAGTGCTCACTCTGCCTCTTCCCTGGGCATATCTGTAGCCATGTAAGACATCTACTTTCTCTGTCCTTCGTCACGTCTTTTTATCTGGGATATACGGGTGGGCGCTGGGCCTGACAAGTGGAAGCCCAGGAATTTGGGAGTGGGGTCCAAAACTCTGGTTTCATTTTAAATATACTCATCCAAGAATTGAGAAGAGAGACTGAAGACAGTAAATGAGAGAGAAAAATAGCCAGAAGTATCAAATAAATCTTTATGTATTTGAAGGTGTTATTTTGTTATTTGTATGCCCTAAGATGATAAAAAATGATTGAACTTGGAAAAAATCAGATAATATATAAAACATCTAGCATAGAGTCTGGCTTACAGTAAGCAATCTCTATAATATTCTTTTGCTTTTTAAAATTTTTATTTTTCCTTTTGCTTTTCAACGTGCAAGTAAGGGAGCTTGCAGAGAAAACACGGTGAAGAGAAAGGTAGTGCACAGAACAAACGGAAAAGTGGCCATGAGGACTCTTTGGGGTGATGGAATTATTCTAAAATTGGATTGTAGTGATGATTGTGTAACTCTGTAAATTTACTGAAAACCGTTATTATTTTTTTTAAGTAAATGCAGAGGCCTAAAAATAGGGAAGGAGAACTTACAGTGTTTGTGAAAGCATTCTTACTAGGCTCACTGCCTGCTGATGTCCTATAAAAGTGTAAAGTAAAGCAAGATGGGGCAGAAAAGAACAATGAGACTCACCTCTCCTTTTCCCTAATGCCTTTTGACTTTGACAACAAAAGGAATTTCAGGGAAGGAGATTAATTTACAGAAACCAACCACATCAGCCCAGGGATAATATAGTGCCCCCCCACAATAGTTCATATTGCTCACATGCACTCATTAAAATCCATAACTAGTTAAGGAAACCAGGAAAACAATACCCAGAAGAGGACAGTGGCACGAGATACTCCAATATTTTCTCTTATAAATTTCTTTCTTCCTGTAAGAGGTTGTGTTGAATCCTCTTCCTTTCCAGATTTTAGTAATTTGAGTCTTCTCTCATATTTTTCTTGGTCCATCTGACTACATGTTTGTCAACTTTGTCAATCTTCCCAAAGAAACAACTTTTGATTTCATTGATCTCTGCTCTGTTCTTTATTAATGTCTTTTTTTTTTCTTGCTTTGGATTTAATTTGCTCTTTCTAGTTTCTTAAGGTAGAAAGCTAGGCTTATTGAGGGGAGGAAGTTCTCTGTTATAAGCATTTTCATCTATAATTTCCCTCTAAGCACTGCTTTAGCTGTACTTTATAGTATGTTTTTGTCACATACTTTCCCTGGCTCCTTTTCCTTCACTTTATTCCAGGTCTGTGTAAAGCACACTGTAGCAGCATTTCTTAGGGTATTTTGTTTTGTTTTGTTTGTATTTTGAAATTCATAGACATTGGTGTTGATTGGATTATTCCTTTTCTAAAATTGTTTCTTGCTTTTCTTTGTTTCTAGAGTGTCTTTGCTTTCTTTTACTTTTTTCTTTATTTTTTATGTTCATTTGTTCTTTTATTTTTTTCCCCCTTTTTGAATGCTACTGATTATTTTGAAACAGTATGGAGAAATAGCAGTGAAGAATAAAGCAGGAAATAAGAGGCAGTCACTGAAAAGAAAAAGAGAGGGATAGAGAAAGTTAGGTGTTTACCAAAGACTGATATTATTCTATAGAAAATAATTATTAAAGCATGATAAAAAGTGACTGTTTTAGTCCTCTCTGACCCAACAAGTGAAAAAACAACATCTCTGCAGTATTTCTTGCATTTTTAAAAAAGCTATGACTAACTCACCTAGAGATTGACTTACCCAGAGAAGATAGGATCAAGGGACGATTTATTCAGATTTGTAGGTACCTAAAGAGCTATTATCATGAAAGCATGGTTCAGTTATTTTCTATCTGAGATTACCCATGTAAATGGATGGATAAGAATTCTAAATAATAATAATAAAGAATCTTAAGTCTACTATTCAAAAGAAAAGATTAAACTTGCCCCCGCAGCTATTTACCCTGGAAGCTCTCAGTTAAAAAACCCATTAGACAACTTTCTAAGATTTCCAACACAATGTGGCAATGATACATTGGTAATGCCCAGCTGCTAGACTGCCAAGGGCTTTAAAAGAAGTATAGGAAGGTTACCAGGGATTTAGATAGGATTGGGATGTGAAGGATTACTCATCCACAGCAATGCATGAGAGTTGGTGCTCCATAGTTGGGTTTGCCCATTCATTTAGCTCTGGTAGGGATAATGGTAGAGCTCCAAGGGAGACAAGTAGAGCTCACCAGAGTGCAAGATGGCCATCGGGAACACAGGAATTTAGCTTGCTGTTTCAAGGATTTCCGGAACTCGCACAGGTTAATGCTACAGGTTATACACAGGTTAATGCTATGAGCTTCCAGTTGAGATGCGGGCATGCTCTAGCATTTGGGGAAATTAAGAAAGATGCCCATGAATCTGGAAGGAATAAGAGCAATTCCTTCTTAGTTTGAAATATGCAAATAAAATGTTCAGGGATTGGGGACCATGTCATATCATAAAGCAGAAAGCAGGGAATAGGAGATGTGGAGATACCTAAGCCATAAAAAACAGACTTGAAAAATCCTGAATCATACCAGAGGAATATGTCAGAGGGAACACAACCAGAGAGGAGTGAGATTAAGGCCATTGGAGGAATAATCTGTTTGCAGTTGGACCAGAGAGCCATGTTTAAATATCAGGACATCACTACAAAAATACAAATAAAACAAAGGTACAGTTGAGAATCCCAGAGCCAGATAAACGCAGGAGAGAAGATTACTACTTATGTTTTTTGTTTGTTTGTTTTTGAACTCAGGACTTCGTGCTTGCAAAACAGGCACTCTACTGCTCGAGTCATGCCTCCAGTCCATTTTGCTCTGGTTATTTTGGAGATGGTGGGGGTGAGGGGTCTCGAGAATTATTTCCCTAGACTGGCCTTGAACCACAATCCTCCCAATCTTAGTCTCCCAAGTAACTAGGGAGCCACTGGCACCCATCCTACTTATGCTGTTAAATTATACTTTTTACTTCATTCATTATCACTTTCATGGACTCTCTCATATTCATGAGAGAAACAAATTTCCTTGAAATCACTTCTTGACCTAAGCTCTATTGATATTTGAGACTATCACTGGTGTTGTTCTATGTATTCTAGGATCTTTAGCACCATCCCTGGTCTCCATCCACTAGATGCTAGCTGTACCCTTCCCCATAAATTGTAACAACCAAAAATGCCTCTGGTATTATCAAGAGTCTCCAGTCCAGGGAGGAGGGATGGAGACACAGGGGAGAGGGTAGCAAAATTGTTTTTGATTGAAAATAACTACTTTAGATACATTATTTCAAATAATAACAATTTCAAACTAATTGTGAATATTTGATACCATCAAATTCAGTGGGAAAAGAAGGTGGGGGAGATACAGCTCAGTAACAGAGCACTCGTCTAGCATGCACAAAGTTCTTGGTTTGATCCCCAGCACTGCAAAATAAAAATAAAATAGGGTTTAAAAAGACAAAATAAGCCTGCTTAGCGAGCATGAAGCCTTGAGTTCAAATCCCAGCAAAACAAAACAAAAACAAGCAAAAAGAAGAAACCTGCATAGAATAAACTATATTCTGCCTTCCACAAACATCAACACTTTCAGGTAGACTTTGAAATCATTCACGTTAGTTTATATCCAGCTAGGCTGAATAACAGAGAACTTTCAAAAGCAATATAATATTTGAATGAAAAAACCCTTTCAAAGTGTTTCTTTTAAACTAGGCAATATTGTTTAACAAAACTAACATAATGTAAGTTCCCACTTCTCTAATATATAACTAGTCTTAACTAGTTGTTAAAATTGTAACCTAGTGCATACATATTCTTTTTGCCCCATTTCAAATATATTGCAATCTGATGAGTTAAATATGATTGATAGTATTACTATTTCATATAATAGTGCATGTAAAGTCAGCAGAGGAAAATTAGTGTATATTTAATATATGCATACAAAATAAACTTCTGATAAAGCTTCAATTTCACATCTTCTCTTCTATACCAAATATAAAATCTATCTATATATATTTAGTAATAAAAATATTACCTACAACAGTAGAAGAAAAGTGCATTAAAACTAGAAGGGAGCCAGGAGCCGGTGGCTCATGCCTGTAATCCTAGCTACTCAGATGGCAAAGATCTGGAGGATTACAGTTTGAAGCCAGCTTCTGGCAAATAGTTCTGGAGACCCTATCTCAAAAATATCCAACACAAAACAAGTCTAGCAGAGTGGCTCAAGTGGTAGAGCACCTGCCAGCAAGTGTGAGGCTCTGAGTTCAAACCCCAGTACTGTCAAAACAAAACTAGAAAGGACTTTATTCATAGATTCCCAAAGCAAGACCAATGAGTTGCATGACATTGCTAACAAAGCAGCCAATACTACTATGGAGGGAGTTTGATGTGTTTAATGATGACAAGATACTATTCCTTTAAACTGTAGACCAGAACACCTGATCTTACCTGATTTATCTGTAGAATCTTCAAATTCCACAAGGAAAGAGTACCCATTATTCCAGATGTGGAGGCAGGTGGCCGGGTCATAAGAGATGGTGAGTGGTTTTAAGTCAGGATCATAAACACTGTCCCTCCACCGGATGTTGATGGGTGACTGCCGATCACCTGCAGGAACAAGGTCCAAGTTCTCCCACAATGGAGGCACTAGGAGAGAGCAGTTCAGAGCAATTAGCAAGGCTGCTCACTACCTAGCATCACACTAGGCAATCCCACTTGGGGAGAACCCAGAGGCCAAGGACAACTAAAGGTCTCAGGGATTAGCCACTTAAGGTCCTAACCACTGCCTAAAGCAGAGGACAGAGAAAAAGCCAGGGGAGCACCTTGCAGGGATCATCATCCTGTCATCTTGCAGAGTCAACACGTCTCAGTCTGCCCACTACTGTCACCTAAACCCAGTGCCACCAGTCCTGCCACAGCAGTAGCTGTGCAATATGTGCAGATTAGAGATACATGGACAACAGAGCTTTCGCAAATGAGTTTCTTTGTTTCAGTGCTCATTTCCTGAGCTCTGACCACCAAAACTGGCTTTAAATACAAAGACAAATTTAATTTTCACTAACAGACTTTTTTTTTTAACAAAGGAAACAAGGGAAGAGGTTTTAGAAAGGTTTCAATCTAGTATCATCGGTTTTCAAACAGCTGGCTAGTAGAAATAAAGGCTTGTGTAGCCTGCTCCAGTAAAATGCTCATCCCACGTCGGTGTGTATGCTGAGTTAATTTCTATGTAATCATCTCCGAGGACTAGGCAGTCACCATGCAAACCTTGGTACCAATATCAGCATTGTTAAAGTCCCTTAAGCTCAAAGTTTGTCATAAGAATGTAGACATGGTCTATTGTAGTGTACACACATTCTGTTCCACACAGGCACTAACGACATTGCTGATGATTTTCAGAGATAAGTACCCCAGGTCTTCTCTGCAAGTCCCTGACAAATATCAGCACAGATCTGTTGAGACATCCACGGGTGATGAATAGAACCCACATGTACCAGTTTAGGGTTGTCCAATTCTCTCTTTTAGAAGTACCACAGATGGGTAGAATCAAGACCAACAGGAAAAGTAGGAGGAACATAAATTGGTACAAGTGATTAGCAAAGACCCTCTGCATTTTGTCCCACCATCAAGAATGAGTCTAAGTTGCTGGTGGAGTGGTTCAATTGTTAGAGCGCCTCCCTGGCATTCATGAAGCCCTGAGATCAAACCCAGTGCCACCCAAACAAACAAACAAACAAAAACACACAAAAAAGAATGACTCTAAGGATTTGGCTAAAAGTAGCTGTTTTGTTACTCAGGCAAATCTCCTGCATATGTCAGGGTCATTCTCCTATTTACATAAAATTCAGAAACCTGCCTCTGGTTTACTTGTATGGAGGAAACATTTCACTTCCTTTAGTAGCTGCCCAAAGCTAGAAGTCAAGATCTTAGCCTTGGGTTGTTTTTTTTCTTTTTTTTTTTTTTTTTTGGCTTATTTTGTTTTTTGCAAAGCATTGAGCTCTCTTGAGTGTGCAGACCAGTGGTCCTCAACAGGTGCAATGCAGCCCCTAAGGGACATTTGACTATGTCTGGAGCCTATTTAGGATGACAAAACTGGAGAGGGTGCTACTGGCCTCTAGTGGACAGAAGGCAGAGATGCTAATAAACACCCTTGGGTTGGTGGCGTGGCTGTAGAACACCTGCCTAGCAAGCATGAGGCCCTGAGTTCAAACCCCAGTACTGCCAACACACACACACACACACACACAAAGAATCCGTAGCCGATGAGTTACAAAACCCCTTTAGGTTCCATGCTGACAATATGCTCGGTCTTACTTTTACTTAGATAAGTGCTTTGGCACTATCTTAGTCTGTTTGGGCTGCTATAACAGAATATCACAGACTGCATAGCTTATAAACAAGAGAAATATATTTTTCACAGTTCTGGAGTCTGGGACATCCAAGATCAAGGCATTGGTAGATTCAGTGTCTGGTGAGGGCTGTTTCCTGTTTCATACACAGCTGTTTTCCAGCTGTGTCTTCATATGGTGGAAAGGGCAAGGAGCTCTTTACTATCTTTATATAAGGGCACTAATCCCATCTATAAGGACAGAGTCCTCATTATCTAATCACCTCCCAAAGGCCCCACCTAGTAAAACCATCATCTTGGGGGTAAGGATTTCAACATAGGAATTTTAAGGGGACACAGACATCCAGTTCTTTGCAACCACCCATTTCTCAAACCTTGACACTGTCCCTTCTTTCATCCCTTGAAACATGGAAAGCTTATTCCTGCCTTAGCCCCTTAATTCCTGCTTCTCCGCAGAAATAAATTTCTGCTCATTCAGCTCAGGGCTGGCTCCCTACCTTTAGGTCTTGGGCTTAATTACCCCTGTCATTAGCAAAGTTTTCTGACTGACCTTTTATAATATGATTCCCTATATTATTAGTTTTAATCATAGCACTCTGATTTTTCGCCACAACATTTATTACCCAGGTATAGTTATAATTACATGGATGTGCTTAATTATCTGCCTCCTCTACTCCTTTGCAAGCCAGATGGCTTTCAATCAATACTTGTGGATCAAATGAGTAAGAGGAAGAGTACCATGGGGAAGGTCATGAAGGTGGAACCTTCATGAACAGGATTAGTGCTCTTATAAGAGACTCTAGGGAGTTCTCTAGCTCTTTCTGCCATGTGAAGACAGAGCAAGAAGGTGCATCTTTAAAACAGAGAGCAAGCCCCCACCAAATATCTAATCTTCTAGTGCTTTATTCTGGGATGTCTCAGCCTCCAGAGCTGTGAGAAATGAATTTTTGTTATTTATAAATTACCCAGTCTAAGGGAGCTTGTTATAGCAGCCCAAATACACTAAAACAGTTTGATTCTCCTTTTTACTTTATTTCCTGTTGCCTCAGTGATCACCACATTATTTTTTCCCAAGGATCTTTCAGGGTTATCTCTTCCTTCCCTTGCCCAGGTCAGGCCTATATACCCCAGACTTCATAGGAAGCCTTGGTAGCCCTCCCTCCTCTCTCACATCCCTCCATGCCCGTGTTTTGTCACTCTGCAGTTTCCTAGATTACCAGCTTCATCATGTTGTGTCCGTGCTAAAGACTGTACATCAAGCTGTAGCTTCTGTGTCCAAGTGCCCAGGTGTTCCTATGCAGGCCCACCTCACTTAACTCATCTCATCCCTGCTCTTCCTTCCCAGGCTCTCATCTTCCCTTGGCTGCTTTTCTTGTCATGCTACTCTTCTTACAACTGCCCACCTACAAAGAGTTAGCTCTATTTTCGCTTGTGCTTAAATGCCCTTCATTCTCCTTACCACTTATGGAAATCTCTGTGCTTCCTGTCTTATTTCTGTGAGGACATTTTCTTCTACCACTCTGATCTTTGTTTTTTTTCCTGAACTCACACTGCTTAACTCTCACACCATTTAGCACCCTACCATTCCTCATGTAATGTGTGTTTATCTGCTCCAAGGGTCTGTGTTAACTCCAAGTCCATGAGGGCTGTGTCCTATACTTTTTCTATAGCCTCCTAGGCTAAACTTGGTACCAGGCACAGAGGAGACACTAAATTCTTATTTCACTGATAGAGAAAACCAAAGAGTCAATACCAGACTCTCCAACCTTACCACACACCCATTGACTCTCTACCAGACAAGTTGATTTACCCCCAATACCCTCTCAGTTCACATGATCAAATCTGCTGTTTCTCTTCCATTTTTAAAATTCTACCAGGCTTTCATGGTTGGTTCAAGCCTGTTCCCTGACAATCCCACCCTAAGTTAAGCATCCCTTCATCTGCTCTTACTCCTCAGTATCCACTGTCTTGTCAACCCAAAACTTGATGAAACTAAGACTGAAATAGAAGGATTTATTGGGCCATTATGGGTGTTAGCCAGAAAGAAAGGAGCGGTCCTGGGACAAGGCTTGATAGCAGCTGGATTCCCCCAGACCAGAGTACTTTGAAATGAAAGTGTGAGGAAAGAGGCATTAATTATTTACATGGAACCTAACATGAGCTATAGATGAAAGGAACAGGATTACCTGAAGCAGGAAAAGCTTTGGGAAAGGAAGATAGCCCCTAAGGAGAAACAATTAACCTCCCCTCCCCCATCTCTTTTCCCTTCTATCCTCAGGTCCTTTGTAATTAAATTTAGGATGTTTCAAATTTTTCCTCTTATCACTTTCCATTCCTGAGCTTTTCAATATGGTCGGCACTTACCCCATGCTGCTAGTTGAAATTGAGATGTGTTATAAATGAATAATGATAGGGACTCTATCTGTCATTTATAATTCTTACAGTGATTTCATGTTAAAATGCTAATATTTTGGATATCTTGGGTAAAACATATTAGTAAAACTCATTTTATCTACTAATTTGTACTTTCTAAATTTTTTTTTTTTTTTTGCAGTACTGGGGTTGAACTCAAGGCTTACACTTTGAACCACTCCACCAGCCCTCGTGTTGGGTATTTTAAAAATGTGTTTATTAGAAAATATGGAATTACCTACATGGTTCATTGAAGTAATAACAAATCTGTACCATTTCCATTCTAGAGTATATTTTTATATATTTTATTAAGAATAACTAAATTAATAAATTCATTTTCCTATGGTCTAAAATCTTATGTCTAAATTTTTTTTTCAGTACTAGGGTTTGAACTCAGTGCCTTGCACTTGCTAGGCAGGCTCTCTACCACTTGAGTCATACCCTCAACCCTTTTTTTTTTTTTTTTTGGTGGGTTTGGTATTTAAACTCAGGGCTTTGTGCTTACAAAGCAGGTGCTCTACCACTTGAGCCAAATCTCCAGTCCATTTTGCTCTGGTTACTTTTGGAGATGGGGTCTTGTGAACTATTTGCCCAGGCTGGCCTCGAACTTTGATCTTCTTTATCTTAGCCTCCCAAGTAGTTAGGATTACAGGTGTGAGCCACTGGCACCCAGCCCTCAGCAATAATAGATAAAATTTTAATGTAACAGTTAGGCAATTAGAGTATCACTCTAAGTAAAATTGATTTTATTTTGAGAGTAATTAATAGGTATCAGGCTATACGTCCTCAATAGTGATGGAGTGCTTCTTGAGATAACAGCAAACAGCAATTTGAATTGACAGCCAATGATTATTTGGCGGGAGGGCAGGGAGTGAAGGTAAAAGCACAGAGCACAAGGCTGTCCTGAAATGTTGTTTTTTTAATTGGATACAACCTCCTACTTCATTTATTCCTTACTCTGCTTCAGTTCACCTTAAAATTATGGGCAGACTAGAACATCTGATGCAGGCGCTGAACCTATGACAATAGTAAGAATGATGATGATGGTAATCATAATGCTAAAAGTACCTGCCAACACTGAATTTCTAACTCTAAACAACCTCTGGTCATTTTTAGTCACCAGTGTACATTGGGCCTTCTGTTTGGCTATTGGGCTGCCAGAAACAATGAGCATTGTCTTCACAACTAAGCAAGGAAGGATGGGATATCAAAGGAGAAATATTCTGGGGTGGGGGGGCAGCAAGGACCATAATATTCTCCTGAGTGAAAACAGGCCAGGACAGTGTAACATGCCAAAAGCCAAAAAAAATGGTAATTGTGCCCTGCTTTTCCTTCCAACTTAGAAACAAGAACGTGTCATACAACGTGGGAAATGAGTCAAATGAAGCCCCACCTCCTCAGGCCACTACTGTTTTGTTGCCCCAAAAGCAGCAAACTGTCTTAAACACACAGCATACAGGATTTTAGATGTTTGACTTTCAACTTTTTGTTAAAAAAAAAAAAAGGAAACTTTTAGTAACTAGATAAATATGACTAATTTTTTCTGTTTTAAGCCACAGCCCACAAAGTACCAGAGTTCAGAGTAAGTCAGTCGGGAAAGGATGTGGGCATGCTTGTAGGAAGCCACACCCAACAACCAGAAATTTATTATGACTCTGGCCAGTTTATTTTGATGAGAATACAGTCAATGTTGAAGGAAGGAAAATAAATCTACAATTCAAATATATTTATGGAGCAGTTTCAAAACCTTGGGTTTAGCTAGATTAGCATTACTAGTTTATAAGTATTCAGTTCTTACCCATCCTTTTTATTATGTATGTATGGGGTCAGAGTAAACATAAAAAAAATGGAGAAACTTACATCTCATGTAGGCCAACATTTGAAAACTGTCAAATTCTTTTAAATAATGGAAAATATGAAAAATTTCTCTTTAATGATATATTTAGCCACTTCATCTTTCTTTTTATATTTATTTTTTATTATATTTTGAGTTACTATACATTAATAATATATGGGGGTTCACTGCAGTAATTCTATACATGTGTATGGTATGCTTTAAACAAGTTCACACCTTCTATTATATTCCCATTATCCCCTCCCTCCTTCCTCATTTCATCTTCCATAAACTCAAGTTCATTCTTCCACAAATGCATACATTATCCTCTCCCATCATCTCACCAAGGGACACTTTTGTTCCCTAGAGCTTGTTGGGTAGTGTCTGAAGCCATTTTTGGTTCTTATAACTGAGGGAGAAGGATGCTACTGGTATTTTGTGGTTAAAGGACTGCGATGCTGCAAAAATCCTGTAAGTACTCAGGACAGCCCCCCCCAACCCCCAGCACAGAATGACCCACCTCCTATGTCAATGTCATGATGGATAATCCCTTCAACATCGTGATGTGGACTGTAACTTATATTTGGGAGGAACGGGAGCTTTGAGGAAGACCAACTTATGCCTCACTTGATCGTCCACATTTGCAGGGTGGTCAGCTAGAATTAACTCTGGGATTTGTAACTCAGGATGGAATAGTCCAGAACACAAAGCTATTGAACTGTTTGAAAACATTAATATCCAGCTTCCAGGAACATAAGATTCACTGAAATAATTTACAGTCTGTGGATCAACCTTAGTAAAAAGACAATTGTCAATAAAAACAATAAAGATAACAGACTTCAAAATCTTTGAAACTGGACATCTCTTGCCCAGTTTCTGCATGGCATCATTTTAGCATACTAAAACTCATCAAGAAAGGACTTTCCACATTTACTTTAATGGGTCAATGGAGAAACAGTCATGCTCAGTTCTTAGGCATATAATCCCATACTGGAATGTCAATGACACCATATCTGTACATGCTTAACACTCGTGAGTGTCAGAAACTCAACAAGCCTTTTAGCTCTTTAGGGAAATAGAATACTCACAGGCTCGGTTCCCAGTTCTGTAAGTGCAGGTATAGAGACTGCAGGGCCTCACTGGCATGGACCTTGGAACCTGGAACCTTCTCCACAGCAATTTGCTTGGAGACGCTTGAAGAATCACCCTCAGTTGATTCATCACTACCATCTCTAACTTGAAATCTCAGTCAGTTGCCAGGTAACTTGCAGGACCTAAAAACCTGGAGGAGGGCAGAGGAGGGAAAGCTATCAGTGACAGAGATTGAAAATCACGTAGAAATGTCTAAGTAGGACAACATTCAGACTGGTAGCTCACACCCTGAGGTTGGGGGAGGGCAAACAAGTCAACAGTTTGCTGGCTCTTGTTCTTCAAATTCATTGGTCCCTCAGTGGCAGGCAGGGTTCAGAGGACTGACTCATGTGTTTGGCCTTTCCCGCAGGGCTTGCAAATAGTAAAGGCCCAGAGAAAAGATTCTCTTCATCCACATGAATAAAAAGACTATTTATTGTACAGTTTCTTAAAATTAAAAAATGACTCTCAGAAATCCCAATTAATTATTCAGCATATTTACTTGTAGGAAGAATTCAGTGATTAAAACTCCCTCCAGGCATTCTGAATAAAAATAATCATCTTCTTCTGGATTGCTTTAAAAAACAAAAGCCAAGATACATCCTGCCAAAATAGTCATGGGCGGTTTTGAAATCTAAGCTTAAATATAATCTGTGGCATTTTGCCAGTGTTTGATGTAATACTATGGCACTGGAACATGGGGAAAATGGACAAGGTTACTCTTGAACTCTCTCTCTACCTGTCATACGTTCCCAGTGAAAGTCTCAAAAGGTAATGCTTTCAGTATGGAGCTTCCAAATTATGGTACTCTTAACTTTGAACACTTCTCCCCTACCAGCCTCCCACCCCTGCTCCAATATTGCTTCATCCACTTTTCCTGAAAACTCCTATCCCTGTATCAAGTGAAGAAATAAGTTCTGAAATTTAAAACAAAAACATTTCTTTCTTGATTCCACATTTATTTCACTGTAGATTTTGAAGTGTTTAGTGTGATTACTTGAGATGCATCAAATGGCTGTCTGGAACACCATCTGAGGAACGATGACTGTGATGGGGCTGTGAGGTTGCATGCCCTGGCTCTGGTAAGTTCTTGGCTTTGTGTCCATTTTCGTTCCTTTCTCTCACCAGCCTTGGGGACTTCAGTTTCTCTAGCTCCCACTGCTCCCTCAATCCTGTGCAGACAGTCTTCCTTCTCTGGACCACTCTATCTATCATGCTTAGTTAATTCCTGCCCATCTTTTAAGGTAGCCTCTTCCTTAAAGCTTCTCCTGACTGCGTGCTCACCAGGTTAGCCTAGCTCCCTCTTTTTGGTTGAAATCTCAGGGCCTCAAATATGCTAGGCAAGCGCTCAACTACTGATCTACACACCCAACCTGTATATTTGCTTATATTTTGGTATACTTTTAAATACCTGTTCTTTAAGAAGAAGGTCTCGGATCTCTATTTATAGGTCCGTAAGTACCCCAAAAGTTCTTCCTGATCTAAAAGAACCTAACGATGAACCTAACCTAGTCTCACAAGAATGGGAATTCTTCTAGTATGCATTTTCATTTCAGTATTTATTGTTGTTTCCTATGTTCTAGGCACTGTGTTGGATGCCGTGATTCTAAGATAACCAACGTCATAAAAAAGAGTGAAATCCTGGTACATACTATAAAGTGATGAACCTCCAAAACACTTTGTCAGAGTGAAAGAAGCCACACCCAAAAGGCATGTGTTAGTTTTTGCCACCACTACCACTACTGATTAAACAAGAATAAGAGAACGTGCTATCATCAACTGCTTTTGTCACATGAAGAGACTGTGGTGAACAAATTCATTTTTAAAGAAAACGGCTTCATCTTTACCCATCTATCTCAAAGGGGATCTAGCCAAAATGGAAGTTACTTGAACTTTTGATATGAAATATAAAACATCTATTGAGTCCTGAGGGTTTTAAAGATTAAAAAATCTTGCTCAGCATGGGCAACCACCAAAAAGCAATCTAAAGCTATCTACATATCACAACTGAGACAAATTGGAAAGGTTGTTGTTTACTGTAAAGTAAAATGCATTGTCTTGAAAAAAAAAAACAAGCATGTGAAATAATGCAAATCTGCAAATCTGCAGAGACAGGAAGGTAGATGGTGGTTGTGAGGGGCTAAGCGAAGGGGAAAGTGGGAAGTGACTGCTTAGTGGGTACAGGTTTCTTTTTGAGGTGATAAAAACATTTTGAAACTAGATAGAGGCGATGGTTGCATGACACTGTGAAGATTCTAAATGCCACTTTAAAAAGTTAATTTTATATTATGCAAATTTTAACTTAGTAATGTTTATATTTTCTTTAAAAGGTGAACCAGAGAAACACACAGCAAATCAGTTCACAGCAGAGTGTTTGTAACTAACTCCTCAGATTCTGCCTTCTCCTGTCAAAAACAGGGCTGTCAGAAGTTTGGCCTTGATTGGAGAGCAACGGCACAAAAGAGAAACTCAGGGGATACTAAAGACATATTTCCCTTACAAACTTGAATTTTTCTTCCCAAGAAAAGTGTAAAATTAAAAAAAAAATTAGGACTAGAGATGTGGCTCAAACGGTAGAGCACCACCTGCCTAGGAAACCATAAGTTCAAACCCCAGTAATGTCAAAGGAAAAAAATGCTGAGTGCCAGTGGCTCAGATTGGGGGGCTGAGGTTGGGAGAATCACAGTTCCAGGTCAGCCCAAGCAAATAGTTTGCAATATCATATCTCCAAAATAGATTGGAAGTATGGCTCAAGTGCTTTTGAAATGTGAAGCCCTGAGTTCAAATTCTGGTCCCACAAAAAACAAAAACAACAACAACAACAACAAAAAAAAAAAACAAGGAAACATAAAACCCACACATCATGATCCCCAATCATCCTGAGCAGGAAGTGATTTCATTCTCTGCTCTCTTCAAGCATGTCCCTGCTATTAATTGGTTTTGAACTGGCTCTTCTCTATACTGCTGCCCTTGATCCTGCTCCTTCTGAGCTGGAGGAGAGAAGGCTACCTCCAAGTGAAAGGAGAAAAAAAAATCACACCTGGCAAACCAGCTCCAGTGAAAACAGGAGCAGTTACTTGCTATCACTATGCTCCAAGGAACAATTGAAGGCATCCAGAGTTTTTGCATCTGTGGATTCAACCAACCGTGGATCAAAAATATTAGAAAAGAATTACATCTATCCCAAACATGTACCATTTCTTTGCAGTTTGAATAATTTTAAATTTAAAATTGCTTTTTTACTTATACATAAAACATAAAACTGTACATATTTTTGGGGTACCATGTGATATTTTAATACATACACACACTGTGACTACATCATTTTATATAAAGGACTTGAGCACCTGCAGATTGAGGGAGGTAGGACCGTATAGAGGAGCATACTATATTAAAACCACCTATGTACCCAATATTCCTTCTCAACAATTATCTATATCCATGGACAATCATGTTTTCCTTATACCTCCCCTTCTCAAGTTACTTTATTTTTATTTTTGTTGGTATTGGAGTTTGAACTCAAGGTCTCACACTTGCTAGGCAGGCACTCTACCACTTGATCTACTCCACCAGCCCTGTTTTTATGTTGGATATTTTCAAGATAGGGTCTCGTGAACTATTTACCTCGGCTGGCTTTGAACCTCGATCTTCCTGATCTCTGCCTCCAGAGTAACTAAGTGCGAGCCACTGACGCCTGGCTTCCCAGGTTATTTTAAAGCAAATCTCAGATATCATATCAATTTACCCATGACTACATTTTTATAGGAAAATATTCTCCTAACTCATACTTTCTTCTACATAAAAAATTATCTATACGATAATTTTTTTACAGAATATAAAAACTACCAAATTTTCAAAATTAAAAAAAAATAGCAAAAAGTCCAGTAACTAAAGCAGACTTTCTCAGTATCAACCTAACCCTTAGTGTAAACAGTTCTCATCTCTCTTGGTATATCTATCTCTCTTGGATAGAACCAGGGTTGAAACTCAGACGTTGAACACCTGTGTTGTTCTTAAACCACTATCTTCCCAATCTCTGCCTCCCAAGTAGCTAGGATTACAGGTGTGAGTCATTGAGCCTGGCACCCAGCACTATCCCCACCTTCATCTTGGATGGGATCTCAGATTAAGAACTGTATTTTAAATGGAAAGTCAATGTTTAGCATGAAAATGCACAATTTATAGTTGTAGTTCAGTAGAATAAAAGGATTATATCAACTGATGTGTTTAAGGTTAAGGCTTAACATATATCCTTAAATTTATGCAAGAATCTAGAACCAGAGGAGCAGGAAAAATAGTTCAGAAACACTGCCCAAGAAGTTGACTCTCTGTGACTTCAAATAGTGCAAGCTATGAGAAAGCTCTCTGAAAAAGCTAGTAAGTATTATATAAATGCCAAAATGCTATCCATGATATAAATGCAAAAACTAAGAAAATAGAAACCAGTTTTAGATGACCTTTAATTTCATTTTTCAAGCCAATAACAATGGCTACTAGTCAAGATTCCCTTTAATAAAACTGATTTGACACTAAAATAAAATTTCAAAAATTGCCAAGAGAGATGGAGAAAACTTGCTTCAACTCTGTGCTTCCTTTGCATTGCCTTCTGTTCCTGAATTGAAGCAACAGTGAACAAGTTGTCTTATGTACAGCAGTGCACTGGTCATGCCCTTTTCCACCCTCCAAAGTTTGTAATCTACAAGGCAAAACAAGTACTTCTCTCTTCTTTGTTGCTTTTCTTTTGTGTGTGTGTGGTATTTGGGTTTGAACTCTGGGCCTCATGCTTGCTAGGCAGGCACTCTACCACTTGAGCCACTCTGCCAGCCCTTTTTTGTGTTGGGTATTTTCGAGATAGGGTCTCTCAAAGTATTTGCCCTGGTTGGCTTTGAACCTCGATCCTTCTGATCTCTGCCTTGAGTAGCTAGGTGTGAACCATGGGCACCTGGCTTTTGTTGCTTTCTTTAAAACTTTGGTAAAAAATACATAATATTTATCATCTTAACCAATTGTAATTATACAAATTCAGCAGCACTACATACATTCATAGTGTTGTGTAACCCTTGCCACCATCTATACCCAAACCTTTTTCATCACTCCCAATACAAACTCTGTATTCATCAAGAAATTGCTCCTCCCTGCCTCTAGCCCTTAATAATCTCTGTTCTACTATGTCTTATGTATTTGCCTTTTCTAAGTAACTCATATAAGTGAAGTCATACAATATTTGTTCTTCTGTGGCTGACTTATTTTACTCAGCATAACTGAACAGATATCTCTTAATCAAAGTTGGTGTGATGACAGCCTCAGTTTACTATAATAAGAATATAGGGGGCAGAGGCATCTGAAACAATTCATAGGAGGGGGAATAGGCAGAACTTATTGTTCTGGAGTGAACAATTCATGTGTCAGGGTGACGTGGGTAAAGAAACAGATAAAGACTCCTTTCTTGCTTACAGTTTTGTTGGGAAGAGAGACTCAGTAACTTCCAAGATGATGATCGCAGGTACAATGTATACTCAACTGATGGGATGTGCTGGCTCAGCCTTCAAATGGAAGGTTGTGATAAGACAAGGCCAAGGGCATGCTTCTTGGCCACAGAGTTGTACAAACAGAAGTAAGAGTGGACACACATGGCCAGAGCACAGCGTCCTGCATAAGAAACTGCATGGAGGTCTTAGGCCTGTTAGTCTGGCTCCCAGAGAAGTCTGAGGTAGTCTGGGGATGAATGTCAGAGTCTTGGTCACACCTTGGGGACTGCCCCACACTCAGTAATCACACTGTCTATGAATAACACCAAGGCTGGTGGTTGATGACATCTGGCCCAGAGAAAGTTTCTTCTATATACCTTCAGACTGGCTCTTTAGGACTAAGGGGTAGAAAGGCTCCCAAGGGCTTATGTCACTCTTACTCTCTACTTATCTACAAAACCCACCACCCAGTGGTGTACTGCCTGTAGTGGTATGAAAGTCCTTCAGAATGTTGCTGATCTCACTGTAGGGAGCCCCGACTCTGCAGACTTCCTTTTGCATCCTGTACACTAAACAAAACAACAACAACAACAAAATTCCAAACCTGTTTTTTTTCAAACAAAGATGAAAGGATGTCCAAACTTCTTTCCCATTATTCCAAGTCTGCTATTAATATTTGTCAGTGCACTGGTCATGCAGATGCCTGAGTAGTACAGTGGAAGATGGGGTTTGACAGAGATTTGAGATTAATTTAGGGACTATGAGTTCCCAAGAGATTGGAAGACTTTTGAATATTATTCTGTGTGTATGAGGGAAGCACCAATGGTTTCTGATGACTCTGGCAGCAAAGCACAAGATGGATGGGAGTGGGCAAAGAGTGGATCCAGAAAAGTCAAGGAGTGGGTGACTCTTTCAACCATCCTTCATTCAATCCATTACTCTTTCATTCTTTCTTTCTTCAAGGTATCAACTGAACATTGATTAAATTCCATAGACTATTCTATGCTCACTGAGGAATAAAACAAAGTCTCCACCCTTGAAGCTTACATTCCAGTAGGGAGATACAGCTAATAAACAACAAATGTAATAAATAAGTCAGTTGTGGAGACAATTCGAATATGTTTAGTGAAAAGCAGAGCAGGATAAGATGAATCTGGAGTGCCACTGGGGAGGGAATGCTATATTTGGCTTCACTGAGAACGGGAAATTTGAGCAAAGGACCAGAAGAGGTAGAGAATTAATTATATGGGTATATAGAGGAAGGGCATTCCAGGCAAGGGAAAATGTTTGTGCAAAGATTCTGAAGTGGGAGCATATCTGGCACATTGAAGGGACAAAAAAGAGACCAAAAGTGCAGGAGTGGTGAACCAGGAAGAAGACAAGTAGTAGATGAAGTCAGAGGCAATGGATGCCAGATCAAGTAAATGTCTAGGCCATTATAAGTGCTTCTCTATAAGTCAGGGTTTTTTAACCTGGGCATTGTTGACCAGAAGATTCTTGGTTGTAAGGGCTGTTTTGTACGTTGTATGGTGTTCAGCAGAATCCCTACTCACTAGCAGCCACTAGATGCCATTAGCACCTTCCAGAGTTGTGACAATAAAATGTCTTCAGACATTGCCAGATATTGCTGGTGGAAGAAATTGCTCCAGAACTACTGTTCTAAGTGAAATGTGGAGAAAATAGAGATTTTTAAGCAGAGGAGTAACAATCTGATTTACATTTTTAAAAGACTGTTTAGTGTCTTTTAAACACTAAAATTTTAAAATTGACTTGGAAGGGTTAGGGTTGTAGCTTAGTGGTAGAGCGCTTGCCTAGCATGTGTAAGGCCAGGGTCCAATTCCCAGCAGGGAAAAACAAAAACAAAATCAATCAAAACCTTCTTGGAAAACGTATGGGAGGGAACAGGAGAGAAGAAGAAAGAGTGTTTAGGATAATCCATGGACTGAGCTAAGGATGTCTCAACGGAGATGTTAAGAAGTGATTGGATTTTGGATATATCTTAAAGATAGAAGATGTAAGACGTGAAAGAAAGGAATTAAAGATTACTGGAAGATTCTTGGTCTAAGCAACTAGAAGGATACAGTTGCCATAAACTCAGAGAAGACAGTGGATGAAATAGGTTTTGAATGGGTATGTCAGAGTTGGGCATGCAGAATTTGAAATTAAATTCCAAAAGTCCAAATGAGAGGATATGAAGCACTGAACTGGGCAGTGATAGTAGAGATGGACAAGGTACTTTGTGTTCAAGAGATAGCCATTTTTCTGGGTTCTGGTGTCTCACACCTATAACCTTAGCTGAGATCGGGAGGATCTCTGTTCAAGGCTACCCGGGGCAAATAGTTCGAGAGACCCCCATCTCCAAAATAACCAGAGCAAGGGTTGTTGGAGTGGCTCAAATGGTAGAGTGCCTGCCTAGCAGGCATGAAGCCCTGAGTTCAGACCCCAGTACAACAAAAAGCAAAAACAAACAAACAAGCAAAAAACCAAATCAAATAACCAGAGCAAAATGGACTGGAGGTGTGGCTCAAAGTGGTAGAGCACCTGCTTGGCAAGTGCGAAAGCCTGAGTCCCACAAAAAAAAAAAAAAGAGAGAGAGAGCCATTTTGATTAAAAAATAACGATGGGTTTGGCATTCAATAAAGTAGAAGAAGGACTCATGATTTTATGACTGGAGCAATGCTGGAAGAGAGAGACTGAACAGAGAAATAGAACTGGGCATAGAAACAAGGAAGGGAAAGATGGTGGTCTTACCACTAATCATACTGGATTTAAGATGTCAGTGGGACAAACAAAAGGAAAGGCCTAGGAGCATTAGCAATGCAGCTCTGGTGGAGAATCCCTCCCCATGAGTTACAGGTATACTAAGAGAGACTGACAAAAACAACTATTAAAGATGCCAAGAGACTGAGGAGGAACAAGAGTCAAGAAAGGAACAGAACATGGAAGGTCAGGGGTAAGGAGGGTTCCAAGAAAATCCAAATAAGCAAAAACTCAGTTTAGCTAACACTACACTACAATACCTATAATAATACATGAGGTTTTTTTTCCCCCCTTGGTACTGGAGTTTGAACTCAGAGCTTTGTGTTTGCTAGGCAGACACTCTACCACTTGAGCCATGCCTCCAGACCATTACATGAGATTTTTAATATTCAGGGCTAAGTCCAATCTCTTCTGTTAAAAGTAATAATTTATTGAACCCATAATATCCAAGCTTGTGAAACCGCAAATAACATGTAACAATGAACTACTAGCACACATGATTGTATTTCATGAAAAATCTGTCTGTATTTAAGTTTGTCCATACAGATGTATCCATGGGCTTGATGGGCCTCAAGGAAGCTAAGCTCTGAATGCCATATGCCATTTGTTATCACTGATTATTTATGTATATCCTTGGAATTTCTTGACATGTCCCTTATCTGCTGTTTTGCAAATGTAGAAATGGCTGGAAAAAGAAGAAATTCTGAAAGCCCTTAAAATTATTTTTAAAAATTGAGCATTTATTATATGGAAGTAGTTTGAACTCTGCCTGATTAAACTATTTGTATCTATTCAAAACAGCAAAAAAAGTACTCTGACTAAAGGTTATGATTACATTGAAAGAAATTCCTTGATTTTATCAGATTCACCCTTCATTTTCTCCTGGTTTCAAAAGGCAGCAGACCTTTTGCAGTTCCTTGAAATCTAAATTGGAGATTATGTTGCCATATTTTGACTGAGAAAGTTTAGCTTCCTCCTCTCACCCACTTCTTCCCTGGGAGCATGGTCTCAATCTGAGGTGTTTCAAAATTGCTTTGTGTGCTACAACTAACTGCCCCAGGGCAGTCAATGAGATGAAATGCATTTTCCCCTTTTCATCAGAGTTCCAAAACTTTACTGCCTTCCAACTGTGAGTGGTCACAGCCCTTTTCCTGGCTTCAGGGAGAGCAGGGCTGACATGGTGCCTTTGCTGCTTTTGGCCTTTCGGTGCATTCTAGTCGAGGTACTGATTTTAAAAGATCTGAGGAAAGAAGGAAAAGTCCAAAAAGGCTTAAAGGGTTTCCATTTCCAACAGATTTCCTGACAGATGGCTACTCAGGAATATGCAGGGACAGCTCAGGGGCCTGTGGCAGCTTCTCTCACAGGAGAAGAAGGGCTTCACTCCATATTCCAGAAAAGTTTTTAAGCCGCAGCCTGGAAACAGCCAGATTATCAGCAAAGGAAGAAAGGGAAGCAAAAAGCAATGTGGCTTTCAGAGGCTGAGACAGAGAACAAGTTCTATCCAAATTAATTCCTGGTAGTTCTCAAAGTTTCCGAGTGAAAATACATGGAAGGGGAGGGCACCGGCATTAATAGTAACAAGTGGTTACCAGCCTAAGGTGGTGAAGCATTTTTACGATGAATGTCGCAAAAAACCTCAGCCACCAACAATTTTGTATTTTGGGAGTTCCTCTCCTTCAACTCTAGGGCGGGGCACAAAACAAAAAGGCCAGAGGAAATAACCGGGAAGTGGAGAAAGCTCAGATTTCTCCATTGGTGATGGTGATCCCCTGTTCTGAGGGTGGCTGTGAGTCTGTCCCTGGTTGCTGGCATAGTGGGGTGGGAGTAGGGGTGGGGGTGGGGAAGAAATACAATGTAGAGCCCAGTGAGTTCCAGCTTACTGAGCCTCGGTTTCTGGAATTGCAACCTTTGTAGCCTTTACTCTCGTCTCCAGCTATTTCATAGCAGGTTGGACTTTACTGAGTTACTTAAATTCAACCAACTCTGGCAACCTGCTCTTCCAAGGAACTCCCGTCCCGGACAAATTCTCTGGGCCAACTATTCTCTCAAGTGCAAAGAACCATAAAGGAGTTGCAACCGTCTGGCGACTCCCATAGTGGAGAAAGAGGGCTGGGGTGGGGAGGATGATGCCCTATTCGGCCTTCTCAGTCAGGGACGCCCCGCGGGAACGCAGGCAGTACTAGCACCAACAGCTGTCCCGGCTCTGAGACCCGGAGCGGCGGGGCGGTTTCGTGAGGAGGGTCTCGGTCCTCTCTGGATCCGCCCGTCCCCGCTGAGGCTTCCACTCCACTGGGCCCGCCATCCTTACCTGACGGTTTCCTTGGAGCACTTAGCCTGCAGCTTGCTAGCCTCTGAGGACCCGGGACCGGCGCTCTGCCATCAAAGCCTCGCCCCCTCTCGAGGCTACACCCCCACCAGACATTTGCGCACCGCTGCTTCCCTAAGTACCGCCCTAGCCACGCCCCACCAGACCGTGCCGGCCTAGGCCCTCAGCCCTGGCCACACCCCTCCACCCTGAGCCACGCCCCTGAGCTCCGCTCTGGCCACACCCCTTGCCCCACCCGCGGAACCATTCCCACCTTCCTCTGCCTGGTCTAAAAAGTGACTTTCCTTAGGTTTCTCCCCTTTTCCGAACACCAAGACTTGTCGTGCTAGGAACAGGTGACTCCATAGGGAAACAAACACTAGACGTGTCCTTTCCCGCTAGCTTCCATGCCCAATTTACCCGAATTTTTAAATACCCTCTGAACTTGAACTGTGGGTCTGTGTTCCTTCCAGCAAGTTCTCATACCCTCTAAACCAGAATGTTTCTTCTAGCTCTTTGGCCTTATCCGACCTTAAATGTTAGGCAGGTTCGTGGAGTAAGCACACTGTATTGCCTGTTGTCTCCTCCTGATGATTTTCCGTGGCCACCTGTCCGGCCTGTCTTGCCATCACCCCACTGACACTGAAACTCTCACTGTAGCTATGTGCTCTGAAAGTAGTCTGTTATCCTTGCTGCCTCCATTAAAAACTCTTGGTCCACATATTTTTTTTTAAAGCAGAGATTCTGAATCTCTGAATGGTCACTCCTGGGGGAAGGGCATTCTCCTTTAGCCTCTCAGTCACTCATTCATTCAAACTATATTTATTGAGTATCATATCTCAGTGACAAATAAGACAAGCCTCAAGGAGCTTACAGTCTGAAGTTGCCCCAACCTGGGTTTTGACAAAGCAATAAATGACAAAGTGAAAGTGTGGTAAAGGGGGTTGATAGGTGGAAAAGGACTTTGTAATCACAGGAATTCTTGATCTGATTGATGAGATATTTTGGGACAGGAAACACAGGAAGCCACTTTTATAGTCCTTTACAAAATAAATCTTCCTTGTACATATCCTGTTTAACTTGCATATAGAACACACACCCCCCTTCATAAGCAATGAGATCTGCTGCATATAATTCTTCATATGCCAGCAATAAAAATGTTAGGATCACATATTAGCTCCCTTCTTTCCCACCCTCCATTCCATTTCTGCTTGGGAACAATGGGAGCCTTCACAATGTTGAGATAGAAGGAGCATAGAGAAAATAACAATTCTCAACAAAACATTTTTATTCACTTCACCTTGACCTTGAGGACTCTGCCTTCTTTATACTATGTGTTTCAACATGTAAGTCATTTCTTGCCTGAAAAAATAAACTAACATGAAATGGGGTCAAATACAGCTTATATAAGTTGCTGCGTTAATATTACACTCACCTTCGTCTATAAATGATTTGAGGAAGCCTATAAAAATAAAGATAATGTTGGATAAAAGAAATAGTGAAGGAAGAAAGGAAAGGGGAATCTTTTTTTTTTTTTCATTTATTTATTTATTTATTTTTTTTTTTTTTTCATTTTTCTTTTATTAGTCATATGTGCATACAAGGCTTGGTTCATTTCTCCCAAGGGGAATCTTTTAAAAGAGAAAATAATGCAGCTAGTGATAAGATAAACACTTGAGTAAACAAGCCTGAATTTGTTCCTTCTAAACATAAAAGAAAATGTCCTTGTCAAAGGTGGGACAAAGAAAAATCCTGAATCCTTATAAAGAGTGAGCTAAGTGGGGAAAAAGGATCCTGAAGAATTATACACAGTTCCTTTCAAGGAAATAATGCCTTAATCTTTTTGCAATACTGGGAATTGAACCCAGGGTCTTATCCTTGATAGGCTGGCACTCTACCACTTGAACTACACCTCCAGCCTGCATTAAGCCTATTCTATGAACCCTCCAAACTTTCCCATTTAATTTAGAGTACACAGTTCCAGAATGGCACAGTTGCATTAGCTTGATTCAGTGTAGCAATCAGATTATTGTTCCCCGGGATGGCAAGTATGCTTCAACTCGCATGTCAACTCTGATCCATTCATAGCAGCTGTCTGAATAAACTCTGCTGTGACTAACAATGCCTGCCATGGGTACAGGATAGATGAGTGGCTGCAAGAAACTACCTGGCATCTCTGGTTTGTAGGAATAGAGACCTTATCCTTCAAAAATTTCGTATTAATAGGCTGCTGGTAATTTCAACATGATAGAGACATTATCAATAACCAAACCATAAAGGCAGAAACTTTGAGATGTTGAATAATTTATATGCTTTGTATATCAACCAGGAGAAAAGTAATTTAATGTTCTGTTATGAAAATGACAGCATCTAACCAAAGTGGTACACGACCAAATGCCCCTACACCTCTTTTATAAAGGCTGGCAAAGGAAGTTTGTATGGGCAGGGCTAAACACATTTGAGTAAACTCCAACAGTCAGTGAAATTAGTGATTAACGACCCCAAATTCTATCTCCTACCTCCATGCACGGCTGTGAGAATTTTAGCTTAGAAAAACAAGTATTATATACCAAGACCATGGAAAATTTCAATATAATGCCCCAGAAACAATGTAAATGATTGAACAACTAGGAAGAAGTATCAAAAGATTCAGTACAGACTTGCTGTAACTGTATGTGACTCACTATAACTTAATGGTGTTGATTCACAAACATGTACTTACCCCTCTGTTTAAGAAACTATCCTTTGAATTTGTTAGGAATATCATGTTTACAAAATTATACTCACTCAGTTTGAGTTAATTTTTATTTCCAAACAGTAGCGATTAACTTTCTCTGAAACAAAAAAAGTGTTAGCCTGTGGAAAAAAAATCAAAGTTCATAACTGTTATGCTATTTATTAACCTACAAAAATTTGATGATCTTTTTGAATGTGCTAGTTTCAGAAGATTGTCTCATCTTAAATGGGCGTAAAATGTAAGGACGAAGATGAAAATATTCCAAAACCCAACTTTCTTTGTTTATGATAAATCCTGGAAGTTGAGTTCTTTTTTTCTTGGCCAGGAATGAAGAAAAATGTATTATAATTCAAGACACTTCATTCTCAATAGTTTTGGGTTTCTTAGAACTCTAGTTTGTGACTAAGATTAGGTAATTCAATTATATTCGATGATCAAATATTTATAGGATATGAGAAATACAAAAATGAGTCAAAATATAGTCCTTACCCTCCAGCAAGTGTCAATTCTGAACCACAGAAATGTAGATCATGTTGCGAATAAATCATGTAAGAATGTAAGTAAGATGCTCTGAGAACACAGAAAATGTGAAAATCAAAAGCTAGTGGATTGGACGAGTCAGTTATAAAACTGTACAACAAAAGCAAAAGAAAGGAAAGGTTTCTCACAGGAGATAGTCAAGAAAGACCGGAATAATGGCTAAGATGTTTAAAGGTAAAAACAATGAAAGCTCACAGGATTCAAATTAAAGAAATCATGTATAAACAAATGCACACAAAGGACAGAGGTCAGACCTGCAGGACTTGCAAGGAATAACTGGTAGACTTGCTCAGAGAAAATGGAAGAGGGGGCCTTGGTGTGGAGACATCTGAAAGCCAAGTTGGTTCAGCTCTTAGAGGACAGTGTTTGGATTCTCTGATGTTAGCTCTGGGGTGCTAGTGAAGATAGGAGTGTGGGAATGGCTTCAGTGTAAATGACAAGAAGAAGAAACATGGAAGTCACAAAGCAGGATCTCTACTGCTTGAACCATGCCTCCAGGCTATTTTTCTCTAGTTCTTTTGGATATGGATTCTCAAGAAAGAGTTGCCTGGGCTGGCCTCAAACTGCAGTCCTCCCCGTCTCAGCCTCCCAAGTGCTAGGATTGTAGGCATGAGCCACCAGTGCCCGGCTCTAGAGCCACAAAATTTCAATACAGGAGACTCTAAAACGTGTTTTTTTTTTCTTTCACAATTGAGATTTTATTGTTGAGGATCAGCACACATTTTCAATGTGTACACAATTTTTTACACAAGTACCGAAAATCTAAAGCCAAGTATTGTTTCTTTTTTAAAAGTATTGTTTCTTTATTCCAGTGACATTCCAGCTTCAAACTTGGAGGCAAATTTTCCTTGAGGACAATACCGTATCTTCAAATGCTGATTATCTGCTACTTTACTTCCACTGATTCATAATTTTGCTTCACATGCACCACATACTCAAGTTTTCCATCTTTCACAGCACGTTAACAAATTAGGAAAACTGGACTGTCATGACCAAATGTTACAGAGCACACACAATTTTGACAGCAAAGATCTTGATTTTCTTTAAGAAACAGTTCTACCAGAAAATAACACAGGACCAGAGTTTAAAATATTCAAGACATATTAAATGCGCAACTGTGACCCAAATTGCCATTTAGTGTGCTTTGTATTGTAGGATATACAACTAACGCCCACCTATGGAATGTTACCCCAACACCCCAGTCAGCCAAAGCCTCCTCAATTCAATATCCCACTGTTTTCTGGTTGTACCAAAAAATAAACCAGCGAATGATTTCACTTCTTAAAAAAAAAATCATTTACACTTAAAAAATGGGATGAGGTGGGATTCCCTCCTTTTAAAAAATGGTTTTAGAGCTACTACAAAACTTGCATTTAGAAAATTGATAAAAATATTCCTCTGGATTGTACAAGAAGGGAGACGGGGAGCGCTGGGGAGATGTGGCTCGTGGTTAGTCCCACGTGGCTTCTTTTTCTTCTTCATCAGAAGCTGTACTCTCCTCGTTTTTAGTTTCTCCGTTTTCTGCAGGTAAGTCTTCTTTAGTTTCTTGGTTAGCCACTTCAGCTTGTTTTCCCTTTGCCCCCTGTTTCCTTTCGCTTGCACTTTCTTGTCTGAAGAGTTCTCTTTCCCCGCTGCCTTTTTGGGCTTCGACTCCACCTTTGCAGGCGCTGGCTTAGCTGACAACCTGGCCGACCTCCGACCTCCTCGTGGGCTCTCCCTGCGCTGTGCGCCTTCGGCCCAGCTGGCCTTCCTCTTGGGCATGGTGGCGGTGCAGGAGGCGCGTGCGATTGCTGGGGTCTGGGGAGCTAAGCTGCCTGGCTGCTAAGATCCGCGGCCTGAAACATGTTTTGACTTGGAATAGGTGAGTGGATTCAAAGTCCACAGGAAGAGCTGAGCATTCCAGCTGCCTCCTTCTACCTCACTGCCCTGCGAGTCTTTCATTCTTAACATGTCTCCAACTGGCCACACTGCAATCCTTTCCCTCCTGCCCCTTCTTCTGTATTCCGAGAACAAGGTAGGGTTGTCTCTGTTCACTCAGTTTAGCTGGGGTAGAAACCTCAATGGTCCTTAATTGCTTTCTCTTCTCCACTATCACTAGCAGGCAGTCCCGCGGATTTACCTCCAAAAGGTTTCTCCAGTCTGACTTTGCTTCTGCACAAGCCATTGTCATTCCTCAGGCACTACCATCCTCTCCTGGACGCTCTCCAACTGGGTATGGCACCAGTCTCCTTCTCCACCTGTGCTGTGCTGTCCTGTAAGCAAGTCTGAGTGTGTTTCTCTTCCCTTAAAACCTCGACTGGCTTTTCATTGGCCTCTAGATGAAGGCCAAACTCCTTTGTGGAGCCTGTAAAAGCCCCCATCCCCTGGCCCCACCCTGCTTCTCCAGGTTCTCACAGTCCCTTCACTCCAATCCCATGCCAAGGCCATCCCAAACATATGGATGTTGCATGCTGTATCTCAATGCATGTCTTCCTTTGGGTTGTCTTTCCCCTCTTCTCCTATGTTGGCCTGTCCTGCAAGACTTAGTCTGACCATCAGTTCCTTCAGAAATTTTCACCAATGTTCCAAAATCCAAGGTAGACACTGTATTTTCTGTGTTCCTTTGATACTTGACAGATTTTTTTCTTTTGTGGTGGTAGGGCTCAAACCTGGGGCCTTGAGCATGCTAGGCAAGTGCTACACCCTCAGTCCCAGACTTTTAAAAATAAAAATCATATTGTCCTTATTTATTTGTAGATTTCATACATTATGCTTCCCAAAGATATTCACCCCATGTGACTGAAATGGTTCTGACCATGTAGCAGATGCTAAGTGAATATTTCCGATCAAATTCAGTTAGCGTGTATAACACTCCGAGTAAGTGCCTGACAAAATCAGACACTTAATAATGGAGGCTCAATGTGAGCCTATTGGTCTTGGAGTGAGACCTAAAGTAGTAGAAGCTTGAGGCTATGATGAACAAGCCGAACGTCATCATGACTGTTTAAATAAGAACGAGCCTAACTTTGTATCAAAGTAGTTCTTGCATTATGACTAGCTCTCTGCATTTACCAAGGAGATCAAAATTGGAGCAGCTGGAAAAAAAAAAAAGGGAACAACCCAGGACTTAGCAAGGTTTTAGTCTGTAGATTACTACTTCAGAAGAGAAGCCTGTCTATTCCTTTGGGTTCTTGCAGGAGTTCTTTACCTGTGGTGGAATAACAGGAGTTGGCTGTGTGGGGATCACTGTTCCCTGGGATGGTTTTGTTACACATATCTATATGTTTAGCCTGGATCACTGTGCCTTGCTATAAATATGCAGACTGACGACTTCACTTTCACTAGTCTGTCTTTGATTTCTACTCCTCACCAAAATTTTCTCCATTTTTCCTTTAGATTGAGAATGTGAAGTATAATTTATCACTAATATTATCATAGTTTTTATTGAATACCTCCTATGTGCCAGGAACTATATAAGCTTATAGCATACAGATCTCATTTGATACAAAATCTTATGAAGTAGCTAGTGTTATTAGCCCCATGTCATAGGTTAAGTAACACCAAGCGAGACTTTGTAAGAAGGGCTACTCCTCAGGTCACTCACACATGAAGCTGAGATAAGCAGTTCTTTTCCTGGATTCTATTGTCTTGAAGTTACTCTGAGAGCTCTTATATAGCCAACCCATGCCCATACTTAGATTATATGTCACTCAGCCTTTAACAAACTTAACAAATATTGGTATTGCTACTATTTTTTTTGTGGTGATGGGGATTGAATCCAGGACCTTGCACATGCAAGGTAAGTGCCATACCACTGAACTACATCTCTGGCTTGCCAATCTTATTTAAAATAAAAAATGATTAAGATGAATGCAGGTCTTACATAAGTAAGAATTTTTAAATTCCATAATCAATTATTCTTATTTTCTAATTAGATTTTTTGGAACCATGTGATCCATCCATCGCCACACAAATTCCAAATTTCCATCAAAACCTGTAATTTAACATTATTATATTTATTATTATAATCTTTGAGCCCTTATCACATTCAAGGGCTAAGTGCTAGGTACTAGGGCAAGATGATGACTGGATGATATTGCCAAGTGTCCAAGTATATTAATTAAAGGAGTTTTCAAACAGCTACATTATAATAACCTGGAGAATGGCATGAAAAGTGAGGGCTAGTAGGACCCTAGTGGGGACAGTGGGTGGGGGAGAGTGGCTTCTTCCTCACACAATATTTGTGGGAATCAACCCACTGTTCCCAAGGCGAAAGTATTGTAAACAGCTAGGCTTCTCTTATAAAGAATTTCTATCTTCTTGTTTGAAATGAACAGTGAAATGTTTATTTAAGGAGGGGCTATTTAGCCAGGTGCTGGAGGCTCACATCTGTAATCCCAGCTATGCCAGTGACTGAGATGGGGAAGAGGGCAGTTCCAGGCCAGTCTGAGAAAAAAGTTTGCGAGATCCCATCTCAACAGAAAAAAGCTGGGTGTGGTGGCACATGCCTGTCATCCCAGCTATAGCAGAAGCCTAAAATAGGAGAATCGTGGTCCGGGCTGGCCTGGGGAAAAAAGTAAGACCCTATCTCAAAAAATAACCACAAAGTTGCTGGTGGAGTGGCTCAAGTAGTAGAGCACCTGCCTAGCAAGTGTGAGGTTCTGAATTCAATCCCCAGTACTGCCAAAAAAAATAGAATAAATAACCAGAGAAAAAGGGCTGAATGCCTGGCTCAAGTGGTAAAGTGCCTACGTAGCAAGCGCTCAAAGCCCTGAGTACTGCCAAAGGGTGGGGTGCTATTTAAAGGAGGTAAAATGTGAGTACAAAATGTATATTAATACTGCACCTTAACATATGTATGATAACTTAAAAGAGAGTAGAATCATTTTGTTATCCCTTAATTATTGAATATTGGGCCAATTATTATAGATGATTAAAAGTATGTAGAGATGACATGAAATACAGGATTGCTTTTTAGAAAAATGGAAGATATGATCATACATCAAATTGAAAGGTGAAGTAACAACTGGCAAGAAATATCTGTGCACATAAAAACTCACACAAAAAATGAGAACATTGAATGCTTCAGTAGAAAAAAGGGCAAAAGATAAAATGAGCAATTTGTAGAAAAAAAGGAAATGCACATGGCCATTCAATATACAAAAATGTTCAGCTTTACTATGAAACAAAGAATTGGAATCAATGCAGGAGTTATGTACTGCTGTACCATTTGTTTTGAGGATCAATTACATCTAGTGAAGAATACTGGAAAATGGACACTCATATACTGCAAAAAGTATGCACACTGACATGCCTTTTCGAAAAAAATTTAAAAATTTATTTAAAAAATTGCCAGTGCCAGTGGCTCACGCCTGTAACCCTAGCTACTTGGGAGACTGAGATAGGGAGGAACTCAGTTCAAGGCTAGCCAGAGGAAATAGTTCTCAACAACCTCCATCTTGAAAATAACCAGAGCAAGATGGACTGAAGGTATGGCTCAAGTGGTAGAGCAGCTGCTTTGTAAGTGCAAAACCCTGAGTTCCCAGTCCAGTCTCACCAAAAAAATTAAATATTTACTTAAATTTTTAAAATTATGTATTAAAATCTTACCATTTTGCATACCTTTTAAACCCAAATATAAAGTCATACTAAAGGTATTAATGGAAATGTCTGAAACATTGTTCCATTCAAGAATATAATGGTACTGTTTATTATAGTGAAAAAGAAATGTGATTCAAAAATGAATACAATATTAAATAATCATTAAAAGCTATATTATAGAAGAATATTTAACGATGAGGAAATACATCCAAAATACACCTTAAGTTCTAGAAGCAAGATAACAAAATTCAGGGGTTTTTTTTGGTGGTACTGGGATTTAATCTTAGAGCCTCACGCTTGCTAGGCAGGTGCTGTACCACTTCAGCTAGTCCACCAGTCATGTTTTGTGTTGGATATTTTCGAGATAGGGTCTCTCGAGCTATTTGCCCTGGGCTGGCCTTGAACTGGGATCCTACTGATCTCTGCTTTCCCAGTAGTTAGGATTATAGGCATTAGCCACTGGTGCCAGCTTCCAGTTTTTCGTTAGCATATATTAATTGTACAAAGGGGTTTCATTGTGATATTTCCATATATGCATACAATGTACTTTGATCATACTCATCTGTATTACTCTTTCTTATCTCCCCTCCCAGTTTTATTTTAAAGAAGAAATGTATCTGCATTTGGAAACATACACATAATAGAAAACACAAGGTTAAAAATATGTTCCTAATATTTAGAAAGCATTAACACTGGTCAGTGAAGCTGGTGGAGTTCCAGGTATTTTCTACTTTTTGATTCTCAGTAATTTCTAGAAAGAATTTCTCTAGTATTTTTTAAAATGAGATTACAAACTGAGAAATCATAATTCAAAAGAGATTGTGTTTTCTTCTTAAATGGACGGCTTCCCCTAAAATTCGGTATTTTGTTATCTTCCATCCTAGTCATATAACTAGCTAAATAAAAGCAAAAGAGAGATATTTGATATCTTTTTTGAAGTGTAAAGCTAAAAGTATACTGAAACAGATTTCTATGTGGCTTTGTTCCTTAACACAAATAAAATGTTTGTTAAATCTCTATCTGTGTGTATTGACTTTTCTTTCCCAAGATAACTTCATCTAGTCTGACTTTTTTTTCAGGGAGAGAGTAGTTAAGTGAGCTCTTCCTTTTAGGAAATTTCCATTGCACCTAACAGTGACAGAGCTAGAATCGCCAGGCTGACTTGGCTGCCTCTCCCTCTAGTACAGCTTTTTCTGACTCTGTCCTTACAACCAAGGTTGAAGGCAACGAGAAAAGGCTTCTTCTGGTGGGTTTGGCTAACAGAAATGGGTCATCTTCAGTAAAATCCCAGCCTTACTAGGAGGGGAAAATGATACATCTCTCAAGGTGCTGCAAAAGGTCCTTTGATATTTTCCTCACTGCTGCCTTAAAGATGCAAATTTCTTAGTTCACATCAGGGTCACCCAATCTAATCTTGTGGAATTTGGAGACTGAATTCATGAAGAGGCAGCATGGGAGACAGGAAAGCCCTAGCATGGAGCCCTGGGGGCTTCTCTTGGCATCATTGGTGGGATGCCCAGCAGCAGAGAGTCTTTTACACTCATTATCTTAAGTCTCAGAGCATCTTTGGGTTTTGTTAGAATTTCAGTTTTGACCTACGAGGACCAGAAATGCAGGGTGGCTCAGGGTGGTGGAGATCGGGGCTCCAGTGTTAGTCAGTCTAGCTGGGAAAGGGACAGCCAATTCAAGACATTGCTGCCAATGACTAACACTGGCTTAAGGGTCACATATATCTAGTGGCTACCATATTGGGGAGCACAACATTCTTATGATCATGAAATAGTCCACTGGGCAGCGCTGCTCCGTATCATTAATTCTGATTTTAGACAACTGTCAGATGTCAGGGCTAAACAAACACATCCCCTTGTTCGAAGTGGAAGCTGTCCTAGGGTGTTTACCTGCCAAGGTGAGACTCAGATGAGGACATTCTGGGAAGGACACCCTTTGTTAACCAGAGATAGAAAGCAGTGATATTGGCTCCCCAAATTAAGATAGCCTATCTTGAACCAGACAATTCTGCCCTAAAAGGTAGAAAGTGTATGCCAAGAAAAACTTCCAGAGAGGATTCAAATCTTTCCACCATGCCTTTAATCAGACAACTGCAGGGGGAGTGGGGGAAGGAATCTGACTTTGAGTCAACAGAGAACATTCTTTTGAGGTAGAGTTTGGGGAAAAGAAATAAAAAACTAATCTGTAGATTTCCACAAATAACTGACAGGAGATGGGCTACTTCAATGAAGGTATTAGTCCAAGTGATGGATGCTTCTTATTGAACTTTTCAGATGGTGCAACACAATGGGTCAGGCAGCTTTAAGTGGAGGGTTTGTTTTGTTTTTCTTTCTTTCTCTGTTTGCCTTGTGTTTCTACTCTGAAAGAATATTGTGCCCTTCCCCCCCCACCGCCTTTTTTCTGGTGACTACTATTTATGTGGAACTCTGTCAACCAGATTCATACATAGTCTTGAAACCAAAAGCTGATTAACACTTTTCTGTCGTTTGAGTGCAAGTCTGACTTAAAGGACTTGTTACTTCTCTAAGTCTGCAGGCATATTGACACTTGAAATTTGAGCCTGTGACTGTTTCATAAGTTTGGAAAGAAAATATTAAACCATCTAAAATGAGTGAAGGCCAAGTTTTGGGAATATTTGGGGCCATATAATTGTAGATCTGTTCTCTAGTCATTCCAGTTGCATTAAATATTAGGACTTATTTGGCTGTGTTTGGCACATTTTGTTATCATCTGATGCTCTTTCTTGTGCTCAGTAGCCACTTATGTCTAGTGGCTGCCATATGGGACAGTACAGATATAGAACATTTCCATCACAGAAGAAAATTCCATTGGCTAGCACTGTTATACATCATTAATGTTGACTTTCACAACATTATGAAGGCTGAGCAAAACCAAGTCCCTACAAGAAAATGCTTTTAAAGTGAGACTTACTTAGTATTAGGCCAGCTCTGGGAGGTAAAGTGGTAAATGGAGCACTTGCATGTTTATTTTAAAAATTTCTTTTCTAATAACAGTGTGCTTTCTTTATTAATGGGTCCTTTTGCATAGCTATCTTAAGCTTGAATAAATTATTCTGAAAAACTTCACTCTGATGTTTCATTAAAGTAATAATAGATTAAAAGGTAAAGTGTTAATAAAATGGTTTTGCTTCAAGTATTTAGTCCATAGATTAAATTTAATAGATTTAATTGTGGAATATAGAGCTGTGCTCAATTCAATTTTATACATTTACTGAGTACCTGTTATGTGTCAAACACAGCATATTTTTCCTGTCTGAGGTTATTATAAAGTACAAGGGAGTTTGTCCAAAGCAATTTCTTCCTTCACACTCAAGGGAGTTGTTGTACTGTAGTAGAATTTACTTTAAAAAATCACTCTTTTGCCAAGTATGGTGGTGTACATCTGTAATTCCAGTTACTTGAGAGGCTCGGATAGTTTGAGGCCAGTAGGGTCAAAGGTAACAGCGAGGCCTTGTCTCAACAACAAAATACAAACAAAAGGGCTGGGAGCATGGCTCAAGTGTTAGAGTACTTGCCTAGCATACACAAGACCCTGGTTTAGTCCCCAGCACCGAAAAAATCCCTCTCTGAGCAAAATGGCCATTAAGGATATAGGAGCCATTCCTTCTGGCTTCCAGAAGTCAATCAGAGTGCCTATCCTTAGATCTCAGATACAGTGATGGCTTCTGATTTTCTGTTGATGGGTAGGAAGGCACAGGGGACATGTGTTGAAATTACATTTTGACAGGATGCTCCTCTTTTACTGGGATCTCATATTTACATGAAGTAGCTGTGAGAGCAGTGCTGATGGAAATGATCGTGGGCTAAAGACTTCTCGGACCATGCCTTGGGGCCACTGCTATCTACATACTTACACCGTCACTTGGGTGACATTTCAGGAAAAAGCAGCAGCAAACTGTGTAGGTCACAGAAACATAAATGACATGCTGCTAGGCATATGGCACACAAAATTTCCCCAGCCAGAATTGGAACACTTGGTTGACCACTGTGAACATCCTTAGGAAATGCTCTTCATGGGGTCTGTAAACCAATGGAAAGATTGCTGGTAGACATAAAGGAAAATAACTAGTGACTTCCTTGATCATGTTGTGCTATGGTGAGGCTTGCTACGTGGTCAGGGGAAGGCCTCTCTGCGGGGGTGCCGTTTAAGCCGACACTGGATTAACAAGGAGCCAAAAAATGTTCAAGGCAGGAGGAATTGGTTCTTGGCAGGATGTCCTGGATGGAGGGACTTGCTGATCATGCTGCCAGGCTGGATGGGTCCAGCAACACTGCTGTCAAGGGGATGAGTAATGAGGGCTGTTAAATGAAGCAGGATGTGTTTAAAATGCAATTCAATGCTGGGCTGGATTCCACATGCACTGCCATAAAGGAGGCTGCATCCCCTGAAGCACAGCCTTCTCCCGTGGGAAAGGGACCCACACAAGGCAAAATAGGATTGAAAATATCTGCAGAGAAGCTGCCTCTTTTGAACATGGTGGATGGATGGAATACACTTGCCCAGCATGGCAACTGCGTCAGTTTTAAAATCTTCAGCCTTTTAGAGGCCCTTTGCCAATATGTGCAGAGTGCATTCTAGAAGATTATGGGCTGAATTGTGTCCCCTTCTAGTTCATATGTTGATGTACTAACTCCCAGTACTTTAGAATGTGACTGTATTTGGAGACGGGGTCTTCAATGAGGTAATTAAGGCAAAATGAAGCCATGAGGGCAGGCACTAATCCAATATCACAGGTGTTCTTACAGGAAGAGGAGATTAGGATATAGGCATGCAGAGTTAAGGCTGGAGGTGTACCACTGGAGGCAGAGCCAAGACTGACAGAAGTCAGTCAGAGTGCATCACTCATATCAGGGGAAGATGCAGCGCAGAGGTCCCCAGAGGGGCCTCCAACAGCCCCTCAGGAGCACTCTGAACACAGAGCGTCTGGGCACCTGCACAACCAAGGACCACTAACAGCAAGGGGGAACCAGAGGGCTCTAACCAAGGACAAGAACTTTGCCTTTTCTCATCTGTCTGATCCCTCCATCTCCTTTTCCATCTAAGGATGAGCAAGAATGAAGCATGGGGTAGGGCAGGGTGCATGGGGCGCAAATGCAGCACAGAGGGCAAAAGGCTGGAGCCCACCATTTGGGGCCCCACTAGGGTCAGACAGCTGGAAGGAGAGCAGTTGCATGTCAGAGGCAGGAGAGCAGTGTGACTAGACTGGCAGGTAGTCTGTAGTAGCCAGAAGTGACTGAAGGCTCCACCACCTGTCCCAGATGCTGTCAGAAGTGAGGAGGAAGGAGCTGACAGAGCGACCAAGGCAACGGTGTGAGGACCATAAGTGTCTTCCTCCATTGTGCTCTATGCAGTCAACCTGTGGAGCTGCATTGTCTGTGATTGGAGCCACAGATTTGAGTAACTTGTATTGAAAGCCTGCTATGTACTGGATACTGAGATCAAAGTGATGGGTAAGACCAGATGTCAGCAAACCTCAGCGTTGGGCCAAAACCAGTCTAAGGATTATTTTTATACAGCTCCCAAGGTAACAATAGTTTATGCATTTTAAAAAGTTTGAAAATTAAAGAGATTTGCAATACCTGAAAGTTATGGGAATTTCTAATTTCCATGTCCATATATAAAGTTTCATTGGAATACAGCCTTAGGCATTTGTGTATCTATTGTCTATGGCTACTTGCTTGCTACAAACAGAGTTGGATTGTCTGGACAGATGTCACATGCCTTCAGAACCTGACATTTCTAGCATCTGGCCCTTCTGGAAAAGTTTCTTGACCTCTACAAAAGGCCATGGTCTCACACTAAAGGAGCTCAGTCTGGCTTGCAAGGGGATAGGTCATAAAAGTTAATTTCAACAATAAAACGTTGTGTGTTTTTGAAATCTTTAAGCTGCAATGTTATATATGTTTTTAGTCTGTAGAGTGCATCTGACTTTAAAAAGCTACGTATCTATAATTTTGCTATTGAATGAAATTAAGTAGTATATGTGAAGTACTTTGAAGCAAAGTAGATATGCCATTGGTCACACCTACTTGGGAGGATGAGATCAGGAGGATTGCAGTTTAAGGCCATTCCAGGCAAGTAGTTCGAGAGACCCCCCCATCTCCAAAATAACCAGAGCAAAATGGACTGGAAATATGGCTCAAGTGGTAGAGTGCCTGCTTTGCAAGAGCAAAGCTCTGAAGTTCAAACCCCAGTTCCATTTAAAAAAAAAGAAAAGAATTTCAGCAGAGTATTAACCCAGGGATGGAGCCCTCTTAAGGGTATAAATCCATGTGACTGCACAATTCTTATGACCAAGAAATTAGCCTAGATAAAAATTATAGGAAGATGAACTAAATGCGACAGAAATAAGGCAATATCCTTGAAATTATAATACATTTATTTTTTTGTGATATGGAGTCTTGCTATGCTGCCAGTCTGGTTCTGAACTCCTGGGTTCAAGTTATCCTCCCATCTCAGCCTCGCAATCTGGGACTACAACCATGCGCCATTGTGCCTGGCTATAAATCTTGATATCAAATGCTCTTGTTATTTGCTGATTTTTTTAAAGCAGAATATAAGATGGATGATAAAAACTTAGAGTATAGAAGGCTGTGATTTTTATAGGTCATGTATTTGAGGTTTTCTTGGGATTTGGATTAAAGATGGCAACCAGGTGTTTTCAACCATATACAGTAGGTTTTAGAACAAATCTCCTACATAGACTTCATGAGAATTTCAAAATGTTGAAAGTTGCCAGGTGCCAGAGGCTCACGTCTGTAATCCTAGCTACTTAGGAGGCTGAAATTGGGAGGATCGGGGTTGGAAGCCAGCCCAGGCAAATAATTCACAGACCCCCCCATCTCCAAAATAACCAGAGCAAAATGGACTGGAGATGTGGCTCAAGCGGTAGAGCACCTGCTTTGCAAGTGCCAAGACCTGAGTCCAAACCCCAGTCTTGCTAAAAAAAAAAAAAGTTGAAAGTAGTTTCTACAGACACTATGACTTTCATCTTATAAACACTGTAAGAGTTTTGTCTATTTCCCAGGCAAACTGGGAAATTTATCTGTGTAGTTTACTCATGTATTAGCTTCAGATAACTTACCACTTTCAGTAAAGAGGTACAGGTGTAACTCAGATGTGCTTTTATCTTTCTGAGTTAAATGGTGTCGATCATATAATGGATTTTTCCTCTGCTGATTTATTTAAGAATGAATTTTGCAATTTAAAAGGAAACGACATGGTCTTTTATCCATGGTAAATTAAGAGGATTAGCAGTCTTGTGCTTGTAAAACAGCAGCCCAGCTCCCATTTAGTCCTTTTGATTTCAAGAAACAAGAGGCTGTTTCTTACTACCCCTTGGATACTGCTGGCCTTGTCTGGCTGTCCCATTGATGACAAATGGCAGTGGAGCCAATTCTTAAGAGAATTACCTTCAGACCAGGGCTTCTCACACTTGAGGAAAGTCAGGGAACATTTTTACTGCTTTTTAGTGATCTGCTAACAGAAGCCACTTGTGAATGTAGATATTAATATAATTTATTGATTAAAATTAGTCAAAATTATTACTGAAGTGAGTTCATCAGATCCATCTGCATTTAACATCTTGGAAATGAGGATTTTGTATTTAGTTGTGCTAACAGGATTGCAAATCTATAATTGGAAGGAAGTGGTGTCCTTGATACTTTAGTAAATTAACTATTGAACTTCTACAATAAATCTTTATGTTACTTCCTTTTCATCACTGACTTTCCTCACATTTACAGTTCCTTTGGCTTCTCTCATCTTACAGTATATTCAGGATTCTTCTTCAAAGTCTTTGTGCTATCATGTCTCTGAACATTTGTATCTGGGTAGGGTAAGTTTCGGTAAATTATCTCTCTCCTCTTTCCCTCCCTTATTTCTCCTCCTCCTCCTCCTTCTTTCTTTTTTGGTGATACTGGGGTTTGAACTCAGGCTTCCTACTTACTAGGCAGGTGCTCTCTCTACCACTTGAGCCACGGCTCAATCTCTTATTTCTTATTGTAGCCCCTACTCAATTTTGCTCCCTCAGGGTCTTTCAGAGACAAACGCCAGAAACAATGAGATGTTAGCTTCATTACATCCATCTACTCATTTCACAATCACCGAGTACCACATGGGCCATCCTTCAAGAGTACAGGAACTCACAGCACAGGACAAACTTGTTCCTTGCCCTCATGACCCAAGACCCAGAGAAGTCTGTTGTGTTGCGAGTGGAGAAACTATTTCATAGTCTTCCTAATGAGCCTGCAGCTGATCAGCAGGTAATAAAATTAAAAAGGGTGTTCTTTGCTCAGATACCATGAAGTTCAAAGCAGGGCATGGATTAGAGTTCCTCCTGACAAAGACTTTGGACAAGCCACATGAACTCTAGAAGCCCTTTGTCCTCCCTATGTCCTAGGTCTGTTCTCAGATAGGGCAAGGAACTATGTGCAAATTCTGGCATGTTGGGAATTATGGGTTTCTACTTTGGTTTTTAATGTTCTGGTGGGCTTGAGACATTGGCCTTGAACTTCAAGGATGTCAGCATTGCTAGTCTTGTACCTGGTACTATGGGAAGGTTCATGGAATCTAATTGCCCTTGTAGTAGAAATTCATCCTAACCATCCCTAATCATGTTGACTAATCAAGGTTAGCACTTAGTAAATGTTTGTCAGTGTATGGGACATTCTTAACATCTTGGCTTTTAAACCAAGGGCCTGTTGAGGTATGGTGGACATAAGAACACAGTGCCCTACCCACCCATCTCTCTTCCCTTTCAACTACCTTTGTATAGTGGGAAGATGCTCCCACGGCAGATATGATACTCAATGCCATGGTAGAAACAACTCCCCATGGCCTGCCTTTAAAAATTTTACATAATTATTAAGACCATTCTTATAATTTATGTCTGGGTGTTTACATCTTGGATTTGAAAACATCTCATTATTTTCAAAGTGTATTTCTGTTATGCCATTATCAATGCCAATCAGAACTTGTAATTTAACCATTGCTTTGTTTTGTGTCATATCTGTAGTTTATTGACAGTGCCTAGGCAACTTTTTAAAATAACTGCTTAGCTCTTGCTAAAGTATATCCACATATCCAGTTATGAATATATACATATACATATTTATGTTTTAATTTGAAATAATTTCAAATTTTAAAAAGAATTGCAGGCATACAGAAAATTCCTGTGTTACACTATTTCTCAACTTGAGGCAGCTTTGTACCCCAACTCCACCACAGGACTTTTGAAATTACATGGAGGTATTGTTGGGTTCCACTACTAGGCTGGGTAGGGGAGTCCTATGGAAGGGAGGTGCTACTGGCACATAGTGGGTTGAGGCCTAAGAGGCTGCTAAACTTCCTACAAAGTATGGGGTGGCCTCCACAGCAATAAGTCAGCCCTAAATGTCAATGCTAATCTTCCCAAATGCTATTATTTTACCTAATGAATGCAGTTATCAAAACTAAGAAATTAACACTGGATAAATACTATTAAGTAAACTCCAGACTTTATTTGAATTTCTGGGTTGCTAATGTCCTTTTTCAGCCCCAAGACTGATTGAGTTGTTTGTTTATTTATTTACTTATTTTTGCAGTACTGGGGCTTGAACTCAGAGCCTCATGCTTGCTAGGCAGATGCTCTACCACTTGAGCCACTCCACCAGCTCTTTTTTATGATGGATATTTTCAAGATAGGGTTTCTCAAACTATTGCCCGGGGCTGGCTTTGAACCCCAGATCATTCTGATCTCTGCCTCCTGCGTAGCTAGTATTACAGGCATGAGCCACCGGTGTCAGGCCTCCAAGATTTATTCTTTATTAGTCTTCCCGACTCTGTGTCAGTTTCTCAAGCTTTCCTTGTTTTACATAACTTTGTTGCTTTTGGAGAGGGCTGGTGAGATATTGTGTAAAAGTCCTCAACTTGACAGTGTTTGGAGTTCTTTTTCCTCATAATTAAGTCAAAGCACAAGGATTTTTGGAGAAGAAAATGAGAGGTGAAGTGTGCTTCTGAGTACCTATGGTATGTTAACATAAAATAACTCTTACATAAGAAAATAGTTTATTCAGAGGCAAAGATGAGTGATCATGCCTTGGTAACACGAGCTCAAGTTATCCAGAATGACATGGTTATCCTTGAATGACATGGTGCCATGGAAGAGAATACACTAACTTTTATAGTCACAGAACAAAAGAAGTAGGTGGGGGTCATCAAGTAGGTATGATCTTCTATAGGATTCAGCTTTACCTTTATTACATCCTTAGCTTTAGGGTTGGTAGAGGCCAGAGGTCTGTCATGCTTAAAATACATTCCAAGAGTCTTAGCTAGTAAAATACTAGGTCAGATACAGAGGTTGATAATAAATGGCTATGGCAATCAAAGGGACTAGAGGCTGAGCACGGTGGTATACACCTGTAATCTCAGAAGTAAAGAGGTTGAGGCAGTAGGATCTCAAGTTCCTGGCCAGTCTTGGCTATATAGTGACTGTCAACAACAACAACAAAAACAAAAAAGAAAGCAGCTAAAAATAGTCCAGGGTAACTTACAGTTCTTGATCTATAGCATTCTATCTCTTTATGAGGTCACCATGCTCCGATCAGTGATGGTCATACAATAAATGTGGTTTCTTTGGAGAACTTCCATTCACAGATGTCAGGGGTACATTATGTCCACAAGACATTGATCCCCTGGATCAGGGGCATCTCCCATTTCCCTTTCTAAATAGTAACAGAAGGAATCTCTAGGCCCTTACACCCAGGGGAGAGAAATTAAACTTTACCCTATTATATTTTAATCAATTGACAAGTGAAATGTAAGTCTTGTAGAAAGGAACTTCGGGATGAATAAGCAGGACAGCATTTCAAAGAACTAATTGCTTTGTAAACTCTAAAGTAATACAAAACAAAATTGGAGAACAGGAGGGCAGAACAGGTCCTGCCTGGGGGGGATGGTACCAGTGGGAGGGGAGAAGAGGTGCGAAAAGGGTATAGGAGGGTGAATATGGTGCAAATACTGTGTACACACATGTGTAAATGGAAAAATGATACCTGTTGAACCTATTCCAGGAATGAAGGGAGGGGAAAATAAAGGTGGAGGAGGTGAATTCAAGTATGATATATTTGATATAAGAACTTTTGTAAATGTCACAATGTACCCCTACCCAGCACAACAATAAAAAAAATAAATAAGCCAGGCACCAGTGGCTCATGCCTGTAATCCTAGCTACTCAGGAGGCAAAGATCAGGAGGACTGCAGTTCAAAGCCAGCCCCAGGCAAACAGTCCGTGAGACCCTATCTCGAAAATATCCAATACAGAAAAGGGCTGGAAGAGTGGCTCAAGGTGTAGACCCTGAGTTCAAGCCCCAGTGCTACAAAAATAAATAAATAAGTATATAAATAAAGCTACACAAAGAATAAAACTTCTAAAGGTAAAATAATACTCAAGAAGAAAGTAATACAAAGCCCACACAAATGAATGAGAGAATGATTGGCAGGTCTTCCTTAATTACATATGGCCAAAAAGATACAATTTTTGGTAAGAAGTAGGCAAATGGAATGGGAACACAAATGTTAAAGAGGTAGAAGTTTTTCTTACCTGGGCGTGCTACTGACTCCAACCGGTGAATGTTGGGAAATGGGGAGGTGGGGTTTAGAGCTATACCCATGACTACAAAATGCTATAGCACTTAAGAGGATGGGCAGAAGAGATAATGTGGTCCAAGGCTCAGGACGGTCCCATTCGAAATGCCTAAAGTATCCCCATTGATGCACTCAAGAGTTCAAGTCCCTTCTTACACCTTATTTACACTACAGTGATCTATCCCAGAGATAGGTGAGTTTTGTTTTGTTTTTTGTCAGGGGATGGAACCCAGTGCCTTGCACATGCTAGGCAAGCGCTCTACCACTGAGTTGCATTCTCAGGACTACTTTTTTTTTTTTAGAGCACTGGCCATCCCCACCACCCAAGGGTATTCATTTATTTGCTTATCTTCTGTTTTCACCCACTTAGAAAGCAAGCTCCATGGAAAAAGGGACTTTGCTTTGTTTCCAGCTGTATTCTCTGACTCTCTAATGGGGAATACCATGAAATTCATCCTTGAATAGTATGTAAAGAGGTTTAGATGGAAAGAACAACATAGGCCAAGTGTCCACATGACCTGCTCTTATGATAGAAATGCTAAAAAATTTATAATAAATAACAATGATAGAAATGCTATGTTGTATTTCTTTTTATATAATTTATATAATAGACTACTAACTGCATTAAACTTAACAAAATATGATTAATATATCAATATTTCAAAATAATTAAGTCAATTTATTAATAAATAATTTAATTCATATTTAACTGACAACACCTGTATAGTATAGGATAATACCTGTACTATATAAATGTAGTTATAAAATATAAGTATGAATGAAATTATATTATTTCTAATAATTATATAGTACATAATTGTGCAAATGGCATTGTGCTACACATAATATTCTACTTATAATTTTTTTATGTCTTTTTGAGATTTAACTTGCTTTTCTTTTGTAAATGTAGCTCTAGTTCAGTGGTTTCCACTGGGATGGGATGTAGGGGTGGAGTGTGTGTGCGGGTGGGAGGATAATTTTGTTCTTTGGGTACACTCAGCCATGCCTGGTGACACTGCTGATGGTCACAACTGTGGGTGTGCTACTGGCACTTGTTGCTCAGAGGCAAGGGTTGCTGTTTATACCCTCACTCCCGAGAACAGTCCTCACCCAAAGGAATAATCTGGACAAAACATCAACAGTGCCAAATTGGAGAGACCAACTTGTAGTCTTTCATTTGTTTGTTTGTTTGTTTTTTCAGGGATACGGAACCCAGGGCCTTGCCCATGCTAGGCAAGTGCTATACCTGTGAGCTACACCCCCATCCCTTGGATTTTTGAGACAAGGTCTTCCTACCTAGCTCAGACTGACCTCCAATTCTCAATTCTCCTGCCTTAGCCTCCAGAGTGCTGGGATGACCAGTGAAGGGCCCCATGCAGAGCTGTGGTGTAGTCTTTAAGAGAAAGAAAATGACAATCTCTAGAATAATCAAACTGTCTATATTATCATATAAAATAAGAACAAACATTTAACTATATAAACTGGTACATGGGGTGGGGGAAGCCCACCTTCCTGATAAGTCTGTTCCCAGGGACAAGGCAGGTGTGGGCTGGCAGGGACAAAGCAAGTTTTTTGATAACAGTAAAGTCTTTTCACTAAGGGCTCTTCCGGGTAAGGAGAGGTGGTCTGGGAGGTGGCAGACCCGCCAACTGAAGGGGCAGGAAGTGAAGTGGTGGCTCAGTGACTCCTGGGTGGTAAAGCAGCAGTCAGTAGGCTGCAAGGACTGTGGCTTGGAATGTCAGGAGGCAAGGCTGACTCCTAGAAGCCAAAAGGGGCCAGCAGGCTGGGTGTGCTCAGAAGCTAGGGGCCTGAGCCCCTGTCCAGGGCTGCATCTGCTGCTGGCTCCACAGCTGAGGCTCTGAGACTGGGTTCCTGGGTTGCCATGGGTTCTGTGGCCGGTGGGGCAGCAGGCTGGGCAGGCTGAGGGAAGTCTTTATTGGAAGGAACTTCCTTCACCCAGGGGGAGTCGACGCCTCTCTTCAGTCGCCCAGGCCTGGGCACAAAAGGCCTGGGCCCTCCATCTCTGGTTATGGGCTTGAAGGCAGATGGCGTGGGTGCAGGGCTCTGCTTACTTATCTTGGGGTCAGGGACCTCAAACCAGAGCGGCCCGTCGAACTTCCTTTTCCCTTTGTTGCACTGGCTGAGCGCCTTCTGCACAGTCTCCTTGGCGCAGGGGTCGGGCTTCTCCTCAGGGGGTGGGCAGCTGAAGCGGCTCCCTGAGCACCCAGAGGAGAATAGGCCTTTCATCCCGCGCTGGTGCCCGCGGATGTACTTCGCTGCCCAACGCCTGCGCTTCGGGAAATGGTAGCGAGTGCCCAGAGGACCGGGAATCACGACGAGCCAGACGGGCAAGGTGCGGAGAGGGTGCCTGAGAGCCTTGGTGGCCAGTGACCCCGAGGCTCTGGCGTGGTTCATGCCAGGCTGCACGGTAGGGAGGCGTGGGGTGCTCACCAGGAGCTTGGGATCCTGGGGGCGCCCGGGGCTGGCAAAGTGGTGCTCCTGGGTAGAGGACCGCAGCACGACCTCGCGTGGGCCCAGGAAGCTGCCCAGGAGGGCGCCGCGGCGGGTGGGCCTGGGCCTCACAGAGCGGGGCTTCCGGGCGGCCTTGCGTGTGCTCAGGAAGCACCTCTGAAACCTGCCCAGGTAGATGCCCAGGAGACTCCTGCGACGCCTGGGCTTCCGAGGGCGGGCCCTCTGGGGCCAGATCGGCCGCGGGGCCTTGTTGGTGCCCAGGTACCTGTTCAGGTAGCTGCTCAGGTAGCTGCCCATGGTAGCGCGGTGACGGCGGGGTCGGAGCCTTCGAATGGGTATCTCGTTCTCGACGTCTGTGGACGTGACAGAAGGCGAAGCTCACAAGATTCGAGTGATGGTTGGCATCGATTTGCAAGCAAAGCACATGGGGCTCGGGACACGTGGGACCCTCTGCCCTCGCGGTCTTGCACCCGCCAGGCCCGCGCCCCGCGGACATGAGGACAGCAAGGGGCGCAGCGGCAGCTTGAGCTCCCCCATGCCATCTGGACAACAGGGTCAGCTCTAGCCTCTGTCCTTCCCATTGCTGGTCCCACACACTAGCTTTGGGCAGAGGGGCCTGGCACCTGCCTTGACTTTCGTACTTGACACTGCGAGGGAGAAAATATGAGGACTCTGCAGGCAGCTATTGACAGAAGGGCGCTCTCTTTCATTATTGTAAATACGAACATAATACACTTGGATGCTCTTTTATGGAAAAACAAGTAACTAATTTACTGTTTTCAGTAAAGGCGACTGATGTTCATTTTTCAGGATGGATGTTAACACCACTTTTTGCAACTTAGCTGTTTAGGAAATGGAGAAAGCCATCGGGATTTATGTTCAGCGCTGGCATCGTTGCTTTCACATGGACTCTGCTATAATTTTCGGCCTTTATGCATTCACGTATAGGTGGTTTCTTCTCTGAACACTAATGCCAATGAGGCACACTTTCCACTAACATTTGAAAATGTAAACTTCAAAAATAGTGTCCGGGGGGTAAGGGTGGGGGAGGGGAGCAGGGTGGAGAAATGACCCAAACAATGTATGCACATGTAAATAAATAAACAACAAAAAAAAAGATTTTAAAACCATAGGAAAAAAAATAGCGTCCAAGGGTTTTAGGGTAATTGATTGGAGTGCTTAAATTTGGAGGTCTGTTCAAGGTGGTGATAACAATCTTTTCTTGAGAACATTTCCTTCAAAAGCATGTGTATAAGGAAGTTAGTGAGCTGTCCTGAATGCTACAATGTAAATGTGCAAAAGGGAGAAGCCAGCAACAAATTCAAGATGGGGTCCCAGTTTGAAGTGGGAGGCTGAATGGTGAAGACAGCTTACAGCGCTTAATGAAGAAGCATCAGATTTCTGAGTTCTGAGGGGCCTAGTGTTTTGGGCCACAGAGGTGGGATCAGCCAGTGATGACCCCACCCCCACTCCTTGGTGAAGTCAGTTTTTGGCCCAGTCCTTGTTTAAGGAATGGTTCCCCCCTCCTCCATGTGATTTTGAAAACAAAGATAATCTTTTTTGTGGTACTGGGTTTGAACTCAAGGTCTCACACTGGCTAGGCAGATGCTCCACCACTTGAGCCACTCCACTAGCCCCTTTTTGTGTTGGGTATTTTCCAGATAGGGTCTTGCAAATTATTTGCCCAGGCTGGCTTTGAACTTCAATCCTTCTGATCTCTGGCCTCCTGAGTAGCTAGGATTATAGGTGTGAGCCACCAGCGCCCGTCTAACAAAGATATTCTTATGGCATAATTTTTCTCTTAAGACAGTTTTCAAGATAGAAGTGACTTTTCATACAAATGCGAGGTGTCTTTTTAAGATAGTAATGGCACTGGAGTGAACTGTCTAATGCCATTGAGTGTGGACTTCTTAAAATATATTCTTCCTTTCCATGTCTATAGAATTTTCCACATATTTTTTGCAATATAACCTACTGGGTGTCATTCTGGTTTGTAGCTAAAGAGCCTCTAAAAAACCACAGCCTTCCAGAGACCTACACGGAAGTACAAGTGAATGAACTCTAAACACATCTTCTACTGGTGGATCAACATGTTGATTAACTCGATTTTTTGGTGTTGAATTTTCTAGAGTTCTTTATGAATTCTGGATATCAATTCTCTGTCAGATGGATGAATAACTGGCAAAGATTTCTCTCCCGTTCCGTATACTGTCTCTTTACTCCGTTGTTTCCTTTGCTATGCAGAAGCTTTTTAATTTGATGCAATTTCTCTTGTCAGTTCTTGCTATCATGTATTGATTAATTAAGTTCTCACAGACCTGGAAGACATCTGATTCTTCTCCTTTTCATGCACCAAGAGAAAAAGGATTTCACTGGTTAGTTGATGTTAAAGATTAGTATATATCACTGGTGTTCAGCCATAGGTGAGTTCACAATGTATATTAAAGAATGTCTAAAGATATTTTTTGATTGTCACTGGGGGGGGGTGTTCCACGGCCTCCACTGAGTAGACGCCAGGGGTGCCCCTAAAGATCCTGCAATTCATAGCACAGCCTCCACAACAGACAATGATTTGGCAGGGGATGTCAGTGGTCCTGACATTGAGACCCTTCACCCAATGATGCATTCATCAAAGGAAGAAATTAGTTTGAGTCAATACGATTAAGTAAACTCCAGACTTTATTCAGATCACCCTGGTTTTCCTGCTAGTGTCCTCTTTCTGTTCCAGATCTATCCCTCATTGGACTCCTCCACTCTTGAGTTTTTCTGTCTTGTTTTTCAGACCTTGATACTTTTCAAGGGGGCTGGCTAGACAGTTTATAGAAGTCCTTTTTCAGTTTGGTTCTGTCTGCTGTTTTCTCATGATTTAGACTGAGGATACAAATTTACTGTGAGGAATGCCATAATGATGACTGGTATTTAGGTTGTTTACAAACAATGATGCAACAATATATATCATTGTTTAGGTCAGTAGTTAAGTGCAGGACTGCTCTTCAAAGATTATATGCCATTTGGTAGCTGCTGCAGTAGTGCCAATTTAGCATCTAACCTTCCTTTGGTATTGTAATTGCTAGAGATAAAAATTACCTCAGAATTTATTTTTGTGGTGGTGGTGATCCAACCCAGGGTCTCAAGCATGCTAGGTAGGTGCTCTACTGCTCAGTTATGCCCCCAAATCTTTTTGCTTTAGTTTATTTTCAGGTAGGGTCTTGCACTTTTTGCCTGGGGTCGGCCTCTGACCATAATCTTCCTACCTCTGCCTCTTCTATAGCTGAGATTACAACATGTACCATCATGCTCTGCTTTTTTTTTTTTTTTTTTTGCGGTACTGGGGTTTGAACTAAGGGCCTACACTTTGAGCTACTCCACCAGCCCTTTTTGTGATGGCTTTTTTATTTTGAGATAGGGTCTTGCAAGCTATTTACCTGGGCAGGCTTTGAACCATGATCCTCCTGATCTTTGCCCATATCTAGGATTACAGGCGTTGAGCCACCGGCACCCAGACCCGTTTGCTTTTGAGATAGGGTTTCAGTACCTTTTTTTTTACCCCTAACCTGGGCTGGCCTCCAACTGTGATCTTCCATCTCTGCCTCCCCATATACCTGTGATTACAGATGTGTTCCTCCACATCCAGCTCCCCAACCCACTTTTTAAGTTTATTATTCAATAATTTATATCTTTATTCATGTGCGATTAGCACCTACCAACAATGCACAAGGCTGCCCGTTCTTCACAATTTACCAGCACCAGACACAATCAAATTTTGGAATCTCAGTTAGTCTGACAGGTAAAAGTTGGTATTTCATTGTAGTAACTTCATTTGTGTCATCCCTTTTTATAAGTGAGGTTGAAATGTTTTTCAAATTTGTGAGTTTCTTGTGTTTCCTTAACTGTAAACTGTTTATATAATTTGTTGCTAATCATTTAAAAACTAATTTCTAGGAATTCTTTGTATATTAGGGCAATGAGTCCTTTGTCTCTTTTGTTCACTGTAGTGTCCCAAACACCTAGAACTGTAGCTGGCATATATAGACACTCAATAATAGTGCATGAACAAGTGAACAGGGTTGCAAATATTTCCCATTTATTTTGTCTTTTGCATATGGTGATTTTCATCATGTAGGATTAAGAAAAAACGTTGTAGGCAGTCTAATTTGGTAGTTTTTTTCACTAAAAACTATATTCTTTTTTCCTCAGATTTTTTATTATCATTTATTGTTGTACTGGGGGTACATTGTGACATTCACAAAAATTCTCACCATATATTATAGCTAGTTGTTTTCTTGATGACTAATGAGTTTTGATTTATAGAAAAGCTTTCTACATTTGCAGTTATGAAGCAATCTTCCTATGCTTATCCTAGTACTTTTTTGGTACTTTTTGCCTTTAAAGTTTAGTTCCATCTGAATATATTTTTGTATATAATACTTTCTCCCAAACCTGCTTAATTGTCTCCCAGCACCTTTTACTAAATCCATCTTTCCCACACTGAGCTGAGTGTTCTCATAAACTAAACGCTCATGTATGTATTTAGGCCTATGTCTGAGCTTACTATTTTTCTCTTTTGTTTTCATTTATGTGCCAGTACCATAGTATTTAATTATTGTGGCTTTATAACCTGTGGGTCTAACCATGCCTCATTTTATTTTTTACATTTTTTTCTGACATTACCTCATCCAAGTAAGAATGGCTAAAATTAGAAAGACTAAAGATGACAAATGCTGGTTAAGGAAGTGGAGCAAAGGGACCCCTTGCACACTGCTGGTGGAAATGCAAATTAGTATAGCCATTGTGGAAAACAGCATGGCAACTCCTCAAAAAATTAAAAATAGAACTACCCTATGATCCAGTAATCTTACTACTGGGTATATATCCAAAGGAAATGAAATCATGACGTCAAAGAGACATCTTCATTATAGCAATATTCATAACAGCCAAGAAATGGAAACAACCTAAGTGGCCTTCAATGAATACATGTATAAAGAAAATGTGGTACACATACACCAAGGAATAACATTCAGCCATAAGGATGAAATCCTGTCATTTGTGACAACATGGATGGAACTGGAGATTATAAGTGAAATATACCAGACACCAAAAGACAAGTACTATATAATCTCACTCATATGTGGAATCTAAAAAGTTGATCTCATAGAAATTGAGAGTAGAATGGGTTATGAGAGGTTGGGAGAGTAGGGGGTCGGGAGGATGGGGAAAGCTTGCTCAATGGCTATGTTATAGTTAAATAGTAGCAAGATATTCTGGTGTGCTGTTGCACAGTAGGGTGACCATAGGTAAAGCTAATGGAAAGCTGAAGAATTCTGAATGTTTTTACCATAAAGAATGTTTGAGCCACCACCGACCAGCAAGAAATGATAAATGTTTGAGGACATAGATATGTTCAATCTGATTTAAGCATCATACAATGAATACACATATTAAAACACTGCATGGTACCACCTATTTACAAATGCTATGTTTTTTTATACTGGTTAAAAATTAAATTTCAATGAATATTTATGGCCATTCATGCTTTTCCACATGGACTCTAGAGGTCAAAATTAAATTGGTATTACAATGAGATCACAACTCAAGGGAAACTGATACCAAAAGTGTCTTTATGATGTTTTTATATCTAATAACATGATAGGAATTTTGTTAATTCATCTTTTGTATTCATCAGGAGTGTTTTAGCTTTCTTATTTGCATTTCATATTGTTTACTGAAAGGTATTTTAGTTTTTCAGTTTCCATTGTAATTTCCTTCTTGTATTATGTCTTCAATTGTGAGTTACGTCAAAAGAATTCATTCTCCATAAGTTAGCAAAGTACTCCACTAGTTGCTGAACCATTTTATTTCTGCAGTTTTCATTGTTTTCGCTTATGTTCTTTTATCTTTTTTGACCTACCTTTGACTCCTATTAGAATTTAACTCAATTGAATATTTATTATATTCTTTCTGCACCAATCTTAATATTTGAGCTGAGATTAATTTTTAAAAAGTTAGAGAATTTTCCTCTCATTTCTACTGTATTAAGTGATTTTTTTTTTTTTGGCGGTACTGGCGCTTGAACTAAGGGACTGCACCTGGAGTCACTCCACCACCCCTTTTTTTGTATGGGTTTTTTCGAGATAGGGTCTCTCAAACTATTTACTGGGGCTGGCTTTGAACTGCAATCCTCCTGATCTCTGCCTCCTGAGCATTAGAGGTGTGAGCCACTCGTGCCTAGCTGTATTAAACGAATTTTTACACTTTTTTTGGCAGTATTGGGTTTTGAACTGAGGGTTTCACGCTTTCAAGGCAAGTAAGTGCTCTACCACTTCAGCCATATCCCAGCTTAAAACTTTTTTAAAGGGATAGAAAATTTTTGTCAGATATGTTTCAGAAATCTATGGTAATAATAATACCATTTTTTCTCTTTATATTTGCCGATGGGATAAAATATATTAATTATATGATTCTTAGAACTGAACCCAAACCATCTTTGCATTACTGGAGTAAATGTTACTTATTCCAAGTTACAAAGTAAGAATTTCTCTAACACACTACTGGATTTTTGTTCTAATGTCTTGTTTAGCTTTTATTTTTTAGTAATTATTTCTCAGAGATGGTGGTTGAATATTAACTTTTTGAACAGAAGCATACAATCTTTGATGAATGTTATGTTGGCTTAATAAAAGTTTGGAAGCTTTTGTTCTTGTGAAAAAAATCAATAAAAGCCAACATGAAGAAATAAAAGCAGCTATTATTATAGTTTACTTTATGAATTAACAGGATTTTGTGTGTTGATGTAGTGATCACCACCACCCCAAGTACAAAACAAGTGATTTACATAAAAATTTCTGTATAGTCATTGCTGGATTCTTTTTTTGTGCGTGTGGTACTTGGATTTGAATTCAGTGCCTACACCAGCCATTCCACCAGCCCTTTTTTTGTGATGGGTTTTTTTTGAGATAGGGTCTCACGAACTATTTGCCTGGGCAGGCTTGGAACCGAGTTCCTCCTGATCTCTGCCTCCTGAATAGTTAGGATTACAGGCATGAGCCACTGTGTCCTAATTTTTATAGATTCTACACAGTACATGCATTGTAAAACATAGATCATTGTCAAGAATACAAGTAAAAAATTCTGGTTTTAATTCTTCTTAGTTCATTTGAAGCCTCAGCCAAATTCATGTCCAAACATCAGCACATTTTAATAAAAATGTGTAAGCATTGCAAGATATTAAAACTGATGTCAAAGTTTGAGCCAAGTCTTGTCTTAAAGGAGGTAGACTAGAATTTTCTTAGATGGAAAATGTGGAAACATCCCATCATGATCAACCTCTACCAGCTGCTACTTAATGATTCAGGTAAACAGACTTGGAGAGGGGCAGGGGAGTCAGAGACCCTGTGGAGGTCCAATATAATCCGGCAGGAAGAGCTGAATGACCCAAATTCCACAAGGGTATCCTTGCCAAGAAAAGGGGTCACAGAGGCATTATTTAGTCACCCAGGAATCAGAATATGAGGCCATGATTCTCAGAGGGTGTCCAGGTCCAATGGTTCATGGGAGCTCTAGATACCCTGGCAGCTTCTGGAACAATCATTACTGTTTAAGGCAGAATCATGCTGTGTATTTCTGATACTCCTCACTGGGAAAACAGCAAAAAGCATTTTTTCCCTTCAGTTCTAGTGAGTTCACAGCAGGCTCTCTCTGAGGATTATTGGGAGGTAGGTATTAGGTACTAGCTGCTACGTGAACAAGGAGGCTTCTCCTCAGTCTCAGAGACTGAGAAACATTCTTTTAAAATGCAGTACAAACCAGGAGCTGCCAGAATCCTGGACTAGTATCATTGAGGCCCTGGGTTCCAACCCTAGCAGGGCAAAAAATAATAAAAGTATGGCTCAGTGGGTAGAGTGCCTGACTAGCAAGCACAAGACCCTGAGTTCAAACCCCAGTATTGCCAAAAAAGAAAAAAAGAGGCAACAAAATGCCGTATGAATCAGGAGGAGCCAGAACCTTGGACTGAGGTGAAAGAGGGAAAAAGAGAGAGATTTGGGGGGTGAGAGGAAGAGATGCAAAGTGAGGGAGGGAGGGAGAGAAGGAGAAAGAAAAGAACACAGACTTCCATGGAGTACCCTCTTTGGGATTCTCAATATTAAACAATTCACCTTGGGAGTTGGACAAAGGATATGAAGAAATGTTCTTTACAGCCAGACAGGTCAAGTTTCTATAGAACTTTTCTCATTCTCTACCTGTGGGAGGGAGCCAGAGGAAAGAGGGCTACTCTGTGTGTTTTCACAACTTAGAAGGAGCCTATGTCAGGAACAAAGGAGCAGTAGTAGGTTCCTAAGTCCCCAAGTCCTCAGCAGCATGGCAGCAAAGCCAAAGCTCAGTGCCCACCAACACAATCACTTCTGTGCCCTACAGTGTGACCCAGGGCCAGGGGCTCTCTTAACACTGCACCATGCATGGCAAGTCTCCTTCTATAGTAACGCTGAAAGAGAACCTGAATACAGTTCATCTAATTACACTTACTGATTCAGCATGCCTTGTTAATGTCTCTACTCTGAGATGAAGCACAAAACATATTTCAAGTGATTTAGCAAAAAAATATTACCTAATGATTAATTGATGGCAAAGTATTCTAGCTGTTTATGTAGGTAAAGAAAAACAAATGAGAAATTATTAAAAACAATCGACATCTTGCTGTAGATTTGGAATGGAATGTGAATTAAAATCAACCACCTGGTGATTATCTAAAAACAAATTACAATCTTAATGTACTTAGACTGGCTATAGAGGATGTCATAAATATTGCTGAATTCAATTAGACACAAAACAGATGAGCAGGCTGCTTGTGGATATGTCTGTAGGCAAAGGTGCCTGCAATTCCACTTGTTTTCCTGTATCATATCCCTCAGCAAATCTAAGTACAGGAAGGCTCAGCCTTCCTTGCAGGCAGGAGTACTCAAAGGCATGTTCCAGGAGCTTTGGTAAAATTAAGTTGTTTAGCTCCTGTATTTGATGCTTTCACATTTGGGGCCTATTGATAAATGAGGAAACTGTCACTCCCAAGGGTGGCTAACTCCTGGAGAAAAAACAACTGGGAGTGCACTTTTTACATGCAAACCAAGTCCTGGCCCTATTCCTTTTCCCTAAATCATCTGAAAGCCAGGTATCAGATTAACTGGGGAAGGGTCCTATGCCCGAAAGAAGGCTGCAATTCCAAAAACCAGCTAAATCCTAAAGCTGCTTACATGGTCTTGCCTGTTCCTTGTTATGGAGACCACAAGAAAGGCTGATGCCCACAATTTCTCTTTGCTCCTTCTGCTTCCTGACCAATCCTTGTGCTCCTCCATGTGGCCCTGCATGGTGTGCCATGCCTCCTGCTTCTAGGGATCTGTGAGTAAAACAAAATCCTTCCTTTGTGACAGTCATTCCCACGTCTGCATGTTTTACCATACCTGATTATACAAATCCCAAGTGCCCGCAAAGCACTCAGCCAGGAGCTCAGAAGCCCCATAAGAGTATGGTCTAGGAATGTGCAATTTTCCATTAGCTAGCTAGCTGTGTGACCTGACAGGAAAGCACTTAACTTTGTAGGGCTTCACTTTCTTCATCTGAAAAATGGAGACAATAATACTGCCATCAGAGAGCTCTTGGGAAGATAAAGTAAGCACTTAGCAAATATGGAGTCATATAGCACTCATAAATATTACTTCCTTTGATGATCATTTTCCACAGTTGTTTGCCTTTATCTTTCATTCTGCTTAAAATATATTCTTTTTTGTTTTTCTTTCTTTTTTTGGGTTTGAACTCAGGGTCTTTTGCAAGAGCTCTACCACTTGAGCCTAGAAATGACACATTTTAGCCTTTATTTACTTAGATATTTGCCTTCCCCCTTTCATACCAGTGCTTAAAAACAGAAATAAGATGCAAGCCATAAGAGTAATTTAAAATTTTCTAGTAACCACATTGAAAAGTAAAAAAAACCAGACAGGTGAAATTCATTTTAATAATTTATTTTACTTTACCAAATATACTAAAAAATTATTCCAACATTAAAAATTATTAATGTGACAGTTTACATTTTTTCCATACAAAGTCTTGAAAATCTGTTGTATATTTTATACTTACAACACATCTCAATTTGGATGCTAAATTTTCATCAGAAATATTGAACTGTATTTAGATTTCAAAAAATCACACTTGAAAGCGTATATACACATACTGAAGTGGTTATAAACATTCTTAAAAGTTTTCCAACAACTCAATTGAATATTAGTTTTTAGACTGAAATGTAAATGAATTGAAATTAAACAAAATTAAAACTTCTTTTCTTCAATGGCATTAATCACATCTCAAGTGCTCCATGTGGTAGTTGCAGCAGTTTTAGAGCATTTAAAATATATTCGTAACAATCCTATATTTCAAGTATTGTTTATCTTACCAGTGCATTGATCCCAACATTCTTAAAGCAAATAATAATACTGTAGTGGTCTATCTTTTCATTCTGGATTATAATACATCATTTAAAGTTGGTGAGGTTTTTCTTTTTAAAAAAACCTTTAAAAATACTCCTACCACAGCCAATCCATTTTATTCTAGGCTGCATCCTCAAAGCTTTCAAATGTGACTGTTTTCCAATTGTATCAAATGCAGCTGAATCATGTGTTAAAAGCGGCTTTTACACAGGCCCCATATAGGATTAGTCTAAAATAAACTGATCGCCTCACCTGTTAAACATATGCTATTTAATCATGTTCCCTCATTCAAAAGAAACTCACTGTGAAAAGCACATGACAATCTGTGTGAAATAAGGCAGAAACAAAGAACTGCAAGCAATTTAGGCCAGAACAACAATTAATACTACTTTGGAATAGAGGAATTCACTTGCAGAAAAATAAAAGAAAATTCATGTAGTATATTAAAATTTCAGTGAGGAATCATCTTTTGTTTGTTCCCATTTCCTGATTTGCATGAAAACCTAATACTTAAAAAATCTATTTGCATCTAAAGGAGAGAAGATATTTATATGGACAGAAATAGATTCTCCTTCTGGAAATTAGATAAGACTTGAAAATATGAAGACACATTTCTTCACTGAGGGATGACCACTTAAAATGTACTTCTTTTTATTTGATATAACATTTACTACTAAATTACAAAGTTGTACGAAGAATCTCCTTCCTTGTGTTCTTCCTGCAATTCCCTATAAATTATTCTTGTCCGTTACTCATGAACTTACTTTCTGGCATCTCTACCCTGTGAGCTTCTTAAGTGAGACACATCAAACTCATGGCTAATTTCATTTTCTATTCTCTAGTTCACCCTCATACTTTTATTTCAGAAATGCTTTCTAAAACTTGGTCTTTCTATATTTCTACTACATAGCCTTCATTTAGGATCCTACCATATGTCACTTGAATTAATCTGACCATGTAGCTCTACACTGTTGCCTTTGCCAATCTAAAAAATCAAAGTAATTGACAAATTAAATGAAAGCATGTCATGCCACACTCTTGTTTAAAAACAACCAGTGTTTCATGAGCCTGGCCACTATATACTCTTTTAAACGTCAATAGTCACCATTCTCCCTTGCCTCTTTCCACCATGTAGATTCTATATTCTGGATATTATATCACTTTGCCTTTCTGGCCATTTCCTGGACACTTATTGCATCTGCTTTTGCACTTCATTTTTCCTCAGTCTAGAATGCCCTAATTCTCTTGTCAAATTCCTATTCACTCTTCAATACCCAATATAAATATATTCTCTTTAATGAAATCATCAGACTCCTCTGAGTAGTAAATGTTCATGCCTTCCTCTGTAGTCCCACAGCACTTTTAGAAACTTTTTCAAAATCACATTTGCTTTACAATTCTGATTGAAATTTGGTTAGTATTCCTAGCATTTTGTCCACTGCCTGGCATATGACTGGCACCCAGTAAATGACAAAAGAATAAATAAATGAATGACAAAAATAGATACAATGTTAATAGGTGACCAGACCAGATAAAATCTGTAATAGAGATAAAACCTATAATATATATGTATATTTATTAATAGAAATCATGGCTTGTACTACTGGAAGAAAACATGCATAAAGTACTAGAGAAAATGAAGGACAGGAAGGTAAAACAGGTCCTTTCTAGGGGAGGGTAGCAGAGGGAGAGGGGAGGGCATAAGAAAATGGAGAAGGAGGCTGAATATGGTGGGTGTATTTTGTATTCATATATAAAAATAGAATAGTGAAACCAACTGAAACTGTTCTATGGGGGGGGTAGGGAGAATGAGGGGGAACCATGGAGGGGACGAATATTGTAAGCACATGTATAAATGTCACAATGTATCACCCCCCACTATGTTACTATTATATGCTAATAAAAAATACTGTCAAAAAATACAAGAGAAGTTTTTACATAAACTCATAATAGTCCAGCAATTCCACTTATGGCATATACTCAAAAGAACTGAAACAAGTGTCTTAAAGAGACATTTGTACACCCATGTTCATAGCAGTGTAACTCCAATAGTCAAAAGGTGAAGGACAGATTAAAAAAAAAAGATGTGACCTAGGGCTGGAGGAGTAGAGTAGCTCAAGTGGTAGTGTACCGGCCTAGAAAGTGCAAAGCCCTGAATTCAAACCCAGTACCATTAAAAAAATAAAATAAATGTGGCCTATCCACATAATGGAAATCATTCAACTTTAAAAAAGGAAGGAAATAATATTACATGCTATAACACAGATGGACCTTGAGGACACTGTTGTAAGTGAAATAAGCTAGTCACAAAAAGACAAATACTGTATGATTCCACTTAAGAAAAGAATGGTGGCTGCCAGGGCTGGCAGCAGGGAGAACAGGTACTTGTTTAATGGGTACAGAATTTTGGGTTTTTGGGCACTATTGGGATTTGAACTCAGGGCTTTGTACTTACTTGGTGGGCACTGTATTGCTTGAGCTGTGCCTCCAGCCCAGAATTTCAGTTTTACAAGATAAAAAGAGTTCTGGAGATAGATGGTAGTGATGGTTGCACAATAATGTAAATGCACTTAATATAACCTAACCATATTCTTAAAAGTGATTATGATAAATGTCATGTGATGTATACATTACCACAATTAAAATAAGACCAATGAGTTGCATGACATTGCTAACAAAGCAGCCAATACTACTATGGAGGGAGTTTGATGTGTTTAATGATGACAAGATACTATTCCTTTAAACTGTAGACCAGAACACCTGATCTTACCTGATTTATCTGTAGAATCTTCAAATTCCACAAGGAAAGAGTACCCATTATTCCAGATGTGGAGGCAGGTGGCCGGGTCATAAGAGATGGTGAGTGGTTTTAAGTCAGGATCATAAACACTGTCCCTCCACCGGATGTTGATGGGTGACTGCCGATCACCTGCAGGAACAAGGTCCAAGTTCTCCCACAATGGAGGCACTAGGAGAGAGCAGTTCAGAGCAATTAGCAAGGCTGCTCACTACCTAGCATCACACTAGGCAATCCCACTTGGGGAGAACCCAGAGGCCAAGGACAACTAAAGGTCTCAGGGATTAGCCACTTAAGGTCCTAACCACTGCCTAAAGCAGAGGACAGAGAAAAAGCCAGGGGAGCACCTTGCAGGGATCATCATCCTGTCATCTTGCAGAGTCAACACGTCTCAGTCTGCCCACTACTGTCACCTAAACCCAGGGCCACCAGTCCTGCCACAGCAGTAGCTGTGCAATATGTGCAGATTAGAGATACATGGACAACAGAGCTTTCGCAAATGAGTTTCTTTGTTTCAGTGCTCATTTCCTGAGCTCTGACCACCAAAACTGGCTTTAAATACAAAGACAAATTTAATTTTCAATGACAGACTTTATTTTCAAATAAAGAAAATGGGGGAAGAGTTTCTGGAAAGCAAACTTTCAATCAAGTACCATCAGTTTTTAATTGTTTGGCTAGTAGAAATAAAGGCTTTTGTAGCTTGCTTCCTGAGACTTGCTGATCCCAGGTAAGTGTGCAAGCTGAATTCACCCCCATGTAAGCAACTCTAAGGACTAGGCGGCCAAATGCAAGACCTGGGTAGTGCTGCTAAGGCCTCTTAGCTGCCAGTCTGTCACGGGAATGTGGACAAGACCTGTAATCCTAGCTACTCAGGAGGCAGAGATCAGGAGGATTGTGATTTGAAGCCAGCCCAGGCAAATAGTTCAAGAGACCCTATCTCCAAAAACACCCATCATACAAAAGGGCTGGTGGAGTGGCTCAACGTGTAGGCCCCAAGTTCAAGCCCCAATACTGCAAAAAAAAAAAAAAAAAAAAAAAAGTGAACACGATCTATTACAGTGAACATAAACTATTGTTTCCATAAGAGTCAATCCCCAGGTCTTTGAAGCAACAAATATCAGCAGACCTCCAGATACCACAGAGACCTGGAGACACCTCACATGTGATGAACAGTAACACTCTGCATCTTGCCCCACTACTAAGAATGAGTCTAAGCATTTTAGGAAGTGATAGTGCAGCTGCTACTCAGGCAAATCCCTCACACATGGCAAGGTCATCCTCCTTTTCTAAAAAAAAAAATTTAAAACCCCCAGAAACCTGCCTTTGGCTTACTCTGACAGAAAAGACATTTCTCTTGCTTTGGATCCTGCCCAAAGATAGAAATTCAAATTCTTAGCCTTGCTTTTCTTTTTTGGGCATGGGGGGGGGGAGGCAAAAGTGTTCCAGCAGTACAGACAATGAGTCAAGCTCTCCTGGAAGTGTCTAGACCCATTGTTCTCAACAGAGGCAACAATCCTGCCGAGAGGACACTGGCAATGACTGGAGACATTTTTAATAGTCACAACTAGAGAAGTGTGCTAGTGCCATCTAGTGGGTATAGTCAAGAGATGATGTTCAACATCCAGAGTGTATAGGAAAACCCCCACAATCAAGCTGCACAAAATGCTGAATGACACATTAGAGAAATCCTGGTCTATGGAAACCAAAGTTTCTTTTTTTTTTTAATTCCCTCCTATAGCATAGTATTGTCTTATCTTTTTATAGAACATCGATACTTTTCTATTTCAGAAACTCAAAACAGCAAATACATTTCTATTTTGAACTGCAACAATATTTTAATATTACAATCTGACAAGAATGCTGATTCCTTCTAGAAAACCCTTTATTGATCCTGATTTTGTTTTTGCTTTTTTGAGACTGGATCCTCCCATGTAGCCCAGGCTGGCCTTGAACTCACAATCCTTCTGTCTCAGTTTCCTGAGTACTGGGATTAAAGATGTTTGCCACCATGCCTGATTTTGTTTTAAAGATGCTTGGCGCAAAGAGGCCGCGTCTTCTCTCCAAGGTATTGTTTCTTTTTTTTTCTATTTTTTTTTAACAGGGGAGAGTGCGAACGCAGTCCCCCACTACCACAAATTATGCAGTCGAGTTTCCCACTTGGGGAAATCGCAGGGGTCAGCACATCCGGAGTGCAACTGATAAGCCTTGCCCCGGAAAACCATCTTCATGATCACGGTATCTCCCCTGCCAGGTAAGTATAAGGTATTGTTTCTGATTAACTGGAGAATTCACATTCTTCAGAGCCAATAAATGAGGGTCTCCTATGAAGACCAGGGAAGAAGTGGAATAGTGATCAGGTCCCTACAATGATGTCTTCAGTTTTCCTTAATTGTTCCCCACTTCATTCAAGAAATGGAAATGATCAATTTTCACACCCATGGGAATACCAACCCAAGAAAACTGGGCCCACTCGATTCAACTGACCTTTTGTGACCATCATGCTGTCATTTATGCCCCTTGGTTCACAAGTTTGGTTTTCAGCAGGTTTTACTTCCCACCACTCACCTCCTCCTTTATTAACCTAGACCACCCCCCCACTGGGGGTGGGAGCACTGGGTCACTGTCCTCTTGGTAAGGCCAACTTTTTGCCAAGGGTTTGTTTTCTAACACGTTTGTTCTCCACTCCCTTCCCTCCTCTTAAACAAAAAGCAGCTTGAAATAATTTCCTGGTAGTTGCTCATATTTTCCCTCAAAATAGGAAAACAATTGTGTGTTCTGAGTAAGAAGATTTCAGGATTTTCTTGTATGTAGAAAATGAAATAAGCAGAGGTAGTGATTTTTATCACGGAGACTGTGATTATTTCCACCATGGTTTAAGTTAGCAAAGGCACACTGTCATTAAAAACCTGTAATGTGTCACTAATAAGCAAGATATCCCCTTCAGATTCCATACTAAGGTTTGGTTTATTTTATACTTATACCATGTATCTCATTAGCTCTTTCAATATGTAAACCTTATTTCTGCCTTAGCCCTTCAGTTCCTGAACCTTCTCCTTTGCTCCAATTTCTCATTTCATTTGGTGCTTCCTCCTATTGCTGCTTGTTACACCCTCATGCCTCTGCCTACTTTATAACACGATCCCCTAGTATTATGATTTTTAAAATTATAGCATTCTGATTTTTCCCTTTACAGCACTTATTACACAGGTTTGCATACATGCTTAATTGCCTGCTCCCCCCACCTTTTGCAAGCCAGTTGGTCTTCAATCATTACTTGTGAATTAAATGAGTTAGATGAAGAGGTCACTGGGAAGATTCAATTCTCCTTTTTACTTTATTTCCTGTTGCCTCAGTGATCACCACATTATTTTTTCCCCAAGGATCTTTCAGGGTTATCTCTTCCTTCCCTTGCCCAGGTCAGGCCTATATACCCCAGACTTCATAGGAAGCCTTGGTAGCCCTCCCTCCTCTCTCACATCCCTCCATGCCCGTGTTTTGTCACTCTGCAGTTTCCTAGATTACCAGCTTCATCATGTTGTGTCCGTGCTAAAGACTGTACATCAAGCTGTAGCTTCTGTGTCCAAGTGCCCAGGTGTTCCTATGCAGGCCCACCTCACTTAACTCATCTCATCCCTGCTCCTCCTAGGCTGCTCTGTTTTTCCCTGCTGCAACTCTTGGTCAGTCCAAAGTGAGAGGCGTTACAGAGAATGTAAAGGCTTATAAGTAATTCTTTCGCTGATTACATGTTAAAGTGATTAATATGCTGAATTCACTGGATTAAATAAAATGTACTGCTACATTAATTTCACTTGTTTCTTTTTCCATTTTCTAATCTATTAGAAAAACTGGAATTACCTTTGTGGCTCATATTATGTATCTATTGGACAAGTGTTGCTTTATACTTCTCATTTGCTTTTTATCTTGTGCCTTGCTATATTCTGCACTTTTTATGAGGGATGTGTTTTTTTCTTGCAAAACTGAGGACTATTTTTGCAGGCCTTGCCCTTAGTGCAGTGACAGGATACACAAGGACCCTACATATGACTTTGTTGAGGATGATCAAAGAACCACAAATTGTCTCCTTGGAGCATCAGGGCTATAAGAGGCACTTTGATGCTAAGTTCATTAACCACTAGATACCCATGCTACTATCAGTGCAGCAGAGGAAAGTCCCATTTCCTTTGGTCAATTCCAGGGCTATTTGTTGGTCCCAGGAGCTGAAGATAATCCTGAGGCCACTATGGGATTTCAAGGGGCTCATAATCAGTCCATTGTTTCTCAAGGTTATTGGAAAGTTAATGAAAGACAACAGAGTCTAGGCATCACAGACTCCATCTGAGTTCTTTGTGAAGACATTGCAAAGCAAGCCTTTTAATCTTATAGCTCTCCAGGTCTGATCTTCTTCAAAATTAATTGGAAAAGTAAGAGAATTTAGGAACACAGTAATAACACAGACCAATGTTATTATATACAACTCCCTCTGAAAATGAGACTGTCCAACATAGTAAGGGGTAGGCACATTTGGCTATACAATTTTAATGAAATTAAATTTACACATAAATAAGCACAACTAGTTTGTGGCCACATTTTAGACACAGCTATTCAAGTCCAAATTATCTTTTTTCTTCCTCTTCTGTTTGACACAGGGTCTTGCTTCACAGTCCTAACTTGTGATCCTCCTGCCTCGGCCTCTGAGTGCTAGGATTATAGGTGTGTACCACCATGCCCAGCTTCCAAGTTATCTCAAAAAGAAATGTTTTTCTTATTTCTAAAACTAGAGAAATCATGAACAATAAAGAATATCAAATTTGCAGCTGAGTGTCAGTAGCTCACACCTATAATCTTTTGCTATCTGGGAGGCTGAGATTGGGAGGATTGTGGTTCAAGGCCAGCCTGGGCAAAAAGTTTGAAAGACCCCATCTCAACAACAAAAAAGCTGAGTGTGGTGGTATGTACCTTTATCCCAGCTATGACAGGAAGCATAAAATAGGAGGATCGCTGTCCAACCCTGGGCAAAAAGGAAGACCCTATCTCAAAAACACCCAGAGCATAAGAGCTGGAGACATGGCTCAAGTGGTAGAGTGCCTGCCTAAAAAGCATGAAGCACTGAGTTCAAATTCCATAGTGGAAAAAAAAGAAAATCAAATTTGCACTATTTCCATTCTAGCTGCTATTCTTTATATCTCATTAAGAATTAGCATCATTAAATTTAATTTTCTATGGTTTAGGATCTTATGACCAATTTTTATCCTAGGTGACAGGCTCAATTTCATCAGATGATACCCTAAGTAAAACTGATTTTGCTTTCAATTTGAGTAACAGGTATAAGCTTTTATCTTTATTTTATTGTAAGTTTCCAAAGTTAGTACAATCAACAGTAATAGTCTGTAAACTGAGATATAGCAAATTGCAATCTTAGTTGCTGAAGATTATCAGTAGGGAGCAAAGATACAAGCACAAAGCTTCGTGAAATGCCACTTCCTGGACACCCCTACTTTCATTCCCTCCTTCTGCTGCTTCACCTCATCTTAAAAATAGCCAAATTTAAGCACATGAGGAAGGGCACTGAGCCAACGGGGATGAGAAAGGTGATGATGGCAATTGTCTTATCAGAAGTGGTGGCTTACAGAGTCCTCCTGGTTGTGTGGCAGGCACTAGACAAAGGATTTTACAATTTATCTTTCTAAACCCTCAAAGAGCTTGGGCTTTTCTTGGTCACAAGTGTACACTCAGCCTTTCTTTTTGGGCTACTGGGCTGCTACAGACAATGAATATTGTCTTCACAATTAAGCAGGTGAGGGATAGGATATCAGAAGAGGAAACGTTCATTGGAGCAGAATATTCTCCTGAGTGAAAACAGGTCAGGACAGTGTAACATGCCAAAAGCCAAATAAACTGTGACTGTGCCCTGTTTTTTTCTACCAATTTAGAAACAAGAACATGTCATACAATGTGGGAAATTAGTCAAGTGAAGCCCCACCTCCTCAGGCCACTACTATTATTTTGTCTTTGTGGGCACTAAAAAGCAGCAATCTATTCTAAGGACATAAGCATACTGATTCTAGACCTTTAATTTTCAACTTCCGTAAATAAAACCAACATAAAAAAAATCAAGGAAAAAAAATCCTACTCACACAAAACATTAGTAACTAGATAAGCAAGACTATTTTTTTCCTCATTTTAAGCCTGAGACCACAAAGTGACAGTGTTCTGAATAAACCAGCCTAGGCAAGATGCTGGCATATGCAGGCATTAGAAATTTATTATGATCCTGGCCAATTCATTGCAATGAGAGTGAAGACTGAAGGACCGACTGCGGGAGGTCCCAAAAGGGCGATAAGTGGTCAAGGAGACACTTCTCCTCCCTAGGAAATGCCTGTTTGCATTTGAAAGGCATCTCCACCCTCAGGCAATGCAAACTAGGCTATAAAACCCACTCACCACCCTGACCTACGGGATCACCGGTTTCCGGGTCCCCCTCCATTCTCCAATATGCAGTCTTTCTCTTCTCTTTTCTCCAACTAAATTCTCTGCAAATAAAATCTTTCCGACCTCTGCTGTTGGAGTCTGCCTGTGCTTTCATTCTCAGAGCAGGCTCAAGAACCCTGAGCATCTGAAATTCCTGCGCGTGTCATCCGTGCATCATATTTGGCGACGCACGAAGGGACCAGCTTTCACCTGAGGTCGGTATAGGTTGTGCCAAACTGGAAAAGACTGCCTAGGAATGTGACCGTGAGCGTCCGGCACTCCAGTGGAGTCTGTTTTCCAGGAGAGACCCCCCACCACGGCCTAGCTACGGTGGAACTCTCAGGTCGACCTTTTCTCCCTCTCTCTCTGTCTTGTTAAGGAGGGTTTCTTCCTTGGGAAACTGAGGAAAAGGTCTGAGCCCACTACAGCAGTACAGCAGGCAATCTGAGGAAACTTAGGCCGGGCAGGGGTTTGTACTGCACTGCCAATGCTACATGGGCAGAACTCGACTAAAGTGCACCAAGGCTTTTTCTTTTTTCCTCTCCTTAAAGGCTAACACTCTCTTTCAAGATCTGACCAGCTTAAGGGGAGGTCCGAAAACAGCCGGTGGAAAGGAAAGTTTGTCTTCAAGCCACAAAAGGTGTTCTGGCCAGGGCACTCCCCGGTGTCACCCAAAGGCTGGAGACGCAACTTCCTGACCCGTCCTGAGGCCCCAAAGGTGGTTAAGTCTTGGACCTCTCCAGCTATGTCCGCGGCAAACAATCAGATCTCTCATGCTTTCTTCATGGTTTCCGAGGCGCGAGAGTGGAGGTTACCTCTTGCTTCCAGTGCTCCAGTACTGCCTTTGGGCGGGATTGACCTGGACAGCAGGGATGATCAATAATCCCTCATGCATTGAGCCTGGAAACTCTCTTTTTCCTCAACCCTCAGCCTCTCCTTCCCCTTTCCCAGGCAGTTCAGGATGAGTGTCCCCCTCCCCGCCTTTGCTGTAAATAGCAGTGAGCTTCTTTCTTCAGGGAGTTTAGGAAAAATCCCTACAGGCATCAGAAAGTGCTAGTCTCCAATTTAGGTTTAACTGTCTTTGTCAAGCATCAGATTAGTTAAACGGGTTCCACAGCCTGCCCTCAGGGAAAGGAAAAAAAAAAACAGTTAAAAGGCCAAAACCTCAGGTCTCTGTTTTTTGCTCCTTATCAGAGCAAAAGCCTCCAGATGCTCTCTCTCCTTTCATAGAAAGCATATATGCCTCACAGGATATATAGGGGAACAAAAGTCTACTTCATCAAGAGTCCCCATCCATGCCTCTAAAGGGGTCCTCCTTCTGGCCATGCAAGCCCTCTTGGTTACTTTGATAGAGTTACTTTTTAATTACAAGCATTCAGCTGATAGAGGAGAACTAGGCCTACTTGGGTCGCAGGGCAAACAGGCAAGTCAAAATAGATGAGAGATTGGTCAAAGATCATCTCAGGGGGGTGGGTGCAACTGAGATACCTATCTGTAAATCCTCCACGACTCTACCCATGAGTGGCAGTGGAAGGAGCAAGGGAGAGCAGGACGCCCTCTCCCACTAGAGTTTCTCCTCATCTGGGGACGCTTAGATAAAAGGAGAAACCTCTGTTAAGGTGACCAATTTTCCCGTTTCCCTTTTTAGATGGGAAATCAAGCCTCAAGGATCCAGGAAGGATCCTCCCTTGCCTACTTATTAACTCAAGTTTTACTGCACCCAGGCTTGGCCACAGTATCCTCTGGGAAATGAGGAAAGATGGCCAGGAGGAGGCAGCATTAATTATAATACCATTCTTCAATTAGATATGTTCTGTAAAAAGGAGGGAAAGTGGACCAAAGTTCCATACGTTCAATTGTTTTTTTTCCTAAGAGACCACTCAGAATGGCTAAACAAATGCAGGCTAGATACCCAGACCATGGTAACCCTTTGCAAAAAGCCCCCAAACTCCCTTGAGAAAAAAAAAAAAACCCATCTACTGCTCCATCAGCTCCCCCTCTTCCGCCTTACCCAGCCACCTCACACACTAGACGCTGTCCCACAGGACTCTACCCCCTCCAGTTAATTCCCGGAGGGGACAGGGCTCCTGTTCCTTTTAGAGTGAGTGAACTTAAAGAAATAAAAAGGATTTAGGAAATTACACAGAAAATCCAGATCAGTACATCCAGGCATTTAGAGAAGTCAGCCAAAACTTTGAACTGAGCTGGAAAGATGTAATGCTATTGCTATCTCAGACCCTCACTTCTCTGGAGAAACAGCGGGTTCTAGATCAGGCAGTCACAGCTGGAGACAATTATTACTTAGATAAAAGCGGCCCTACAGGCCTGTCTCCTACTGGGCCCTCACAGGAGGAGGAGGGGGAGGGAGAAGAAAGACAAAGACATTGGATACCTAGAAGGGAGCCTCGATTCCCAATTCCAACAGGAGATCAGGCAGTGCCTAGGTATGACCCTAAGTGGGACCCTGAAAATGACAAGGATGAATAGAGCCGTAACCATTTCATCCACTGCATTCTTCGTCACTAGAAGTCCAATGCGCTATCCATTGCGCCACAGAGCCACCTCATCCACTGCATTCTTAAAAGACTAAGAAGAGCCAAGGTAAAACCTCTTAATTAATCCCAAGTCACAGCTGTACAGCAAGGACCCTTAGAAACTCCAGTAGCTTTCCTACAGAGACTTAAGGATGTTTATAAAAGCATACCAACATTATACCAGAGTCACAGGAAGAGGAAATTGTCCTAAAAGATAAATTTCTAACACAGTCAGCACCAGATATCCGTAAAAAGCTTCAGAAATTGGTGGCTGAAGGGTGCAGAGATCTGGACCAATTGGTCCGTGTAGCTACGTCTGTATACTATAACAGGGACTTAGAAAAAGAAAGGAAGGACCTGGAAAGGGAAAAGAGAAAGGATAAGCGGCAGGAGGCTCTGATCACAGCGCTCAGAGGCTCCCCTGGGGTGAAGTCCAAACCCAAGGACATGCTTTCAATGTGGACAGGCCGGCCATTTTAGGAGGGAGTGCCCCCGGAGAAAGCTACCTCCGGGACCCTGCCCCATTTTTTGGGAAAAACATTGGAAGGCACACTGTCCCCGGTTCTCAGGGGAACCGATGTCAGAGCCTCCCACCCAGTGACGGGTCCCGGGGCCTCCCATACAGGCTTCTGTAACCACTGTAAAAGCAGAAGAGCCCCATATTAAACACAAGGTCAGCCTCCTTATCGATACTGGAGCCAGCATCTCAACTATTCCTTTCTCTCCTGGACCCAGGTCCTCCAAGAAAATTACTGTTCGAGGCATATCAGGCCAGCCTCTAGAACGTTATGTCACTCAGCCTTTAGCCTGCTCCTGGGAAGATTTCCATTTCTGTCACTCCTTTTTAATTGTCCCAGAAACCCCTACTCTTCTGCTAGGGCAAAACCTTCTATCCAAATTGGGGGTACAGCTTCTTTTACCCCCAGGAGAGTACTTTTGCTTGCCCCTAATAGAGGAACAAGTAGACCCCACGGTGTGGACGGATGGACACACTGTGGGATGGGCACAAACAGCTGCCCCAGTCCTAATTCATCTCGAGGACCCCTCCTGGTTTCCCCATCAAAAACAATATCCTTTAAAGCCAGAAGTTAAGGAGGGGCTAATTCCCATAATCAAAGACTTAAAGAGACAGGGACTGCTAAAAGAATGCTACAGCCCATATAATACTCCTATTCTTGGTGTCAGGAAGGGACCTAACAAATGGAGGCTAGTCCAGGATCTCTGCCTGATCAACAAAGCAGTAGTGCCTCTCCTGTAGTTCCAAATCCCTATATGCCTTTAGCCCAAATACCTCAGGGTACTACTTACTACTCTGTCCTGGATTTAAAAGATGCCTTCTTTTGCATTCCCTTACACCCTAAAAGTCAACCTATCTTTGCCTTTGAGGACCCCACAAGAAAGTCTGGGCAGGTCACTTGGGGACTGTCCTCCCCCAGGGATTCAGAGACAGCCCCCACCTCTTTGGGTTAGCTCTAACCCAAGACTTGGCAGAATGGCAATACCCACAAGCTACTCTGCTACAATATGTAGATGACCTCCTGCTCTGTGGACCAAATGAGCTTGTCATTTCACGAGCCACTGAGTCCTTACTAAACTTCTTAGCAGATAGAGGTTATAAGATCTCTAAAGAAAAAGCCCAATTGCGTCAGTCTAGGGTTACATATTTAGGTCTTGTCCTGGAGAAAGAAATGAGATCTCTAGGAGAAGACAGAATCCATCCAATCCTGATGTTTCCTCTACCTAAAACTCTAAAACAATTCAGGGCCTTTTTGGGGGTCACAGGATACTGTAGAATTTGGATCCTGGGATATGCAGATCTAGCCAGGCCCTTATAGCAAATCCTTAAGGAAGCACAGAAGGATACCCAGCCCTTTATTAAGTGGGATGACAAGTCAGAAAATACATTCCACAAGTTAAAGAAGGCTCTTATGACAGCTCCTGCCCTGGGTCTCCCAGTACAAGACAAGTTTCAATTATATGTCTATGAAAAGGGAGGACTGGCCTTGGGCGTGGTGACTCAGCTCCGGGGCATCACTCCCCAGCCAGTAGGTTACTTAAGCAAAGAGTTAGATCAGGTAGCCAAGGGATGACCAGGATGCCTCAGAGCAATGCTACAGTAAGCCTTCTAGTGCTTGAAGCTCAGAAACTTATCCTAAACCACCCCCTAACGGTTTATACCTCACACGACCTAGGGGGAATTTTAAACTCAAAAGGAGAACTTTGGCTATCTGACAGCCGTCTACTTAAGTATCAGGCCCAGCTTCTGGGAGGGACAGAAATAACTTTAAGGACCTGTCAGAGCCTAAATCCTGTATCCCTTCTACCAGAGGCAGAGGGAAATCCTGAGCACTCGTGTGAGGAGGTACTTATGACCTGAATTAACTGATCAGCCCTTAAAAAAACCCAGATCTAGAATTATACACTGATGGCAGTTCCTTTGTCAAGAATGGTGTCAGACATGCAGGGTTTGCAGTGGTGACAGAATTTGGCACCCTCAAATCAGGTCCTCTTCCTAATATAAGTGCTCAACTGGCAGAATTAGTGGCCCTAACAGAAGCCTTAAGACTGTCAAAAGAACAGAAAGTAAACATCTATACAGATTCTAAGTATGCCTTCCTGATCCTGCATGCTCATGCAGCCATTTGGAAGAAAAGAGAAATGCTAACTACAAGATGAACAGCTTCCCATAGGTATAAAAGGGAGGTTACTTTAATGGTTTTAGGTATAGCAGCATTAGTTGCAGCCCTTGCTGGAATCAGCTATGGGGTAATTGCCAATCATGTAACCGCAAAAAACCTAACCGAAGTGGTAGAGGACACCTCAGACCAGGAAGGCCTTGCCATTAAGGACATGCAAAGGTCTTTGTCGTCTCTTGCCTGTATGGTAATGGACCACTGCCTGGCCCTAGATTTTCTTTTGGCTAAACAAGGGGGGGTATGTGCCATTGCCAATACCTCCTGTTGCACATATATAAACACTTCAGGCATTGTAGAGGAACGTGCAGATTACATTCTCCAACAGGCTAAATGGCTCTGGGAGCAATCTCTTGAGACTCAGGTTTCTACTCAGGTATGGAACCAAATAAAATCCTGGCTCCCCTCCAGGACTTGGTTCCTACCCTTTCTGGGGCCTATAGTTGCCCTTGTCCTCTTGCTTGTGTTTGGGCCTTGCATTTTAAACTTACTTGTCAAGTTTGTTTCTTCTTGCCTAGAATCCATCAAACTACAAATGCCTCTGGTGGAGATGAAAACGACAACCCCTCTCATGGTCAGCCCTGACGCTGCAGGAAGCAGTTACTGAACAGACTTCGTCGTCCCTATCCCTAACAGCAGTTAGGGCTACCATTGAGAGGGGGGGAATGAAGGACTGAAGGACAGACTGCAGGAGGTCCCAGAAGGGTGATAAGTGGTCAAGGAGACACTTCTCCTCCCTAGGAAATGCCTGTTTGCATTTGAAAGGCATCTCCACCCTCAGGCAATGCAAACTAGGCTATAAAACCCACTCCTCACCCTGACCTACGGGATCACCGGTTTCCGGGTCCCCCTGCATTCTCCAATATGCAGTCTGTCTCTTCTCTTTTCTCCAACTAAATTGTCTGCAAATAAAAATCTTTCCGACCTCTGCTGTTGGAGTCTGCCTGTGCTTTCATTCTCAGAGCAGGCTCAAGAACCCTGAGAATCTGAAATTCCTGCGCATGTCATCCGTGCATCAAGAGCACAGGCAATGTTGGAGAAAGTAAAATAAACTTACAATAAAAATATATTCATGAAGCAGTTTCAAGGTGGGTTTAGCTAGATTAGCATTGCTAATGGTATCAAAAAATCCTTTTTTATGTGCATATAGGTAGACAGGAGAGAGAGAGAACTCAAAAGGGGGAAAGTTGAGAACTTGGATTCTTAAAGCAAGGCAGTATTTGAAAATGATTTTAATTCTCTGTAGATACTGGAAATATGTTAAATAGCTATTTAAGAGATGTACTTAGCCATTTCATTAAATTCATCTCTCCACCATCACTACCAGGGCCATGCTGCCACCCCCCGGGGAGATTCGGAAATGTCTTGAGAGACATTTGGGTGAGGGTGCTACTGGTAGAGGTCAGAATACCATTCAACATGCACAGCGGTCAGGAGAGCCTCACAGCCCAGCATGACCCACCTCAGATGGAGAATCCCTACATCATGATGTGGACAGAACTTGTATTTCCCAGAAGGAATGGGAGATTTGAGGAAGATCATCTGCTGCCTCACTTGATCTCCCGTGTTTACAGCAGAGCACACACATCAAGTTGATCAGCAGAATTAACTCAGAATGGAATATATCAAACTACATACAGAATTAATACACCACTTCCGGAAAGTTAACATTCAAAGAAATATTTTGAAGTGGACCAATCTTAATAAAAAGACAATTGTTAACAAGAAATGATAGATAGAAGATTCCAAGATCTTTGAAACTGGACATCTTGCCCAGTTTCTGCATGGCATCATTTTAGCATACTAAAACTTATCAAGAAAGGACTTTCCACATTTACTTTAATGGGTCAATGGAGAAACAGTCATGCTCAGTTCTTAGGCATATAATCCCATACTGGAATGTCAATGACACCATATCTGTACATGCTTAACACACGAGTGTCAGAAACTCAACAAGCCTTTTAGCTCTTTAGGGAAATAGAATACTCACAGGCTCGGTTCCCGGTTCCGTAAGTGCAGGCATAGAGACTGCAGGGCCTCACTGGCACAGACCTTGGAACCTGGAACCTTCTCCACAGCAATTTGCATGGAGACGCTTGAAGAATCACCCTCAGTTGATTCATCACTACCATCTCTAACTTGAAATCTCAGTCAGTTGCCAGGTAACTTGCAGGACCTAAAAACCTGGAGGAGGGCAAGCTATGCGTGACAGAGATTGAAAATCATGTAGAAATGTCTAAGTAGGACAACATTCAGACTGGAAGCTCACACTTGCAGTGGGTGCTTAGCTTTTAAGGGTAGAGTCTCAGATCTCTCCTTGTAAGATCTGAAGGATCCACAAACTCCTGCCTGATCTCAAAGAGGAACCTATCAAAGTATGAACCTAACCTAGGTTCAGAGACAGGAACTCTGTCAGTATCCATTCTCATTCAAACACTTATAGCCATTTCCTTTGCTCCAGGCAGTGTTGAGTACTGTGATGCATAGGTGAAGGTTTGAATTCTACCTTCTAGGAGCATAATTTCTCCTCTCAGGAGCCTCCAGAAAAGCACAGAAAACCAGTTCATAGCAGGATGTTCTTGCCTCCTCAGATTATGCCTTCTCCTGCCAAAAGGAGTGTGGCCATGCTGAGGGCTGGCGTGGGTAGTAAAGAACACAAAAACAGAAACTTTAAAAAAAAAAAGCAGAAGCTGAGGGGCACTAGCATATTTCACTTATAGACTTGAACTGTTTCTTTTTTTTTTTTTTTTAGTTTTTAACAGCATATTATTTATGCTGTTGTATATGTTTGGCAATAGTCAAAACACTGAACAACAAAACAGCAAAAGAAACCATGGTACTTCCACTTATACATCCAATATTTACTTAAGTGGTTTATGGTTGCTTTTCTATATATCTGCTGGAAAAAATTTATCTATATGAATTCTATTTCTTCATACTACCTTTTTAAGAGAGTAAGATAAAAAAACTCCCCATCATGATCTCCAGCAATGCAAAGCAAGGAGGCAGATATGATGCTTTCATCCTCCTCTCTTCAGCATATCCTGCTCTGAGCTGGCGGTGAACTGGCTCTTCTCTGTACAGCTGTCCTTGTCCCTGCTCCCTCTGAGCTAGAGCAAAGGCTCACTTAAGTACAAGGAGGGAAAAATCACCCCTGTATTATAAAATCACTGTCACATTAAAGGGGACTGGTAGGAAGTCAGGGAATCCCATGAAAGCTCCACACCTCTAGATCTAACTCCCTACCCAGAGTCTTTAGGCTAGTGTATTAGTTTGTAATAAAATACTATAGACTGGTTGGCTTAAACAATAGCATTTTATTCTTATGGTTCTGGAGGCTAAGTCTGAGATCCAAGGCATCAGCAGGGTCGGCTCCTTCAAAGGGCTGCGGAGAACCTGTCCCATACCTCTTTTTTTGGTTAATGTTATGTGTTGATTTCCCTAGGCCACAGTAGCCAAATATTTTGGTAAAATACCAGTCTAAAGGCCCTCGTGAAGGTTATTTTCCAGTTAACATTTAAATCAGTAGACTTTGAGTAAAGCAGATTATCCTCCATGTGGGTGGGCTTCAACCAATTAGTTGAATTAAGTGAAAAAAGACTGAGGTCCCCTGACAATGAGGAAATTCTATCTCCAGGCTGAACTCTGGACTTGAGCTACAATGTCAACCTGCAGGTTTCAGATTTGCCAACCTCTACTCATGGAGCCAATTCCTTAAAATAAATCTTTCTACCCCTCCTCCCATTGTTTCTCTGGAGAACCTCACTACACTTTGCTACTGGTAGTTCCTTGGCTTGTGGCAGTGTTAACTCTAATCTTCACATAGCATTCTCACTGCATTTGTGTCCAAATTTTCCCCTTTAATTAAGGATACTAGACATATTGGAATAGGGATCACCCTAATGACCTCATTTCAACTTGATTACTTATTTAAGGACCCAGTCTCTTCATAAGGTCCATTCTAATGAGTTCAAGGAGGGGGTGGGGCACAATTCAATTCATAACTACCAGTGATATCTAAAGTATGGATGCATTGCTCAAAAGGTGTTTGAAATTCTCAAGCCACTATTAAAAACATTTTGTTTAGTTTTATATATGTTTGTGTATATATACTTTTTAAGAGAATGTGTATGTTAAAATGTCCAAGGAGATAAGGAATCATCTTAAGTCAAGTAAATTTGGCTCAGCATTTTTTTTTCATGGTTAAGGAATATATTTTAACATTGATTATGTCAGTACTAACTTTTTTTCTTTTATTCATATGTGCATACAATGTTTGGGTCATCCCTCCCCCCCACCAGGCAGAAACTATTTTGCCCTTATCTCAATTTTGTTGAAGAAAGAGTATAAGCAATAATAGGAAGGACCAAGGGTTTTTGCTAGTTGAGATAAGGATAACTATACAGGGAATTGACTCGCATTGATTTCCTGTACATGTGTGTTACCTTGTAAATTAATTCTTCTGAACTAACCTTTTCTCTAGTTCCTGGTCCCCTTTGGCTCAGCATTTAAAAGACAGACTGCTAAAAACCTTTCACTACATTATCTTGTATTATTATTAGCTGGAGCCATATAAGAGCATCTGTTTTTTTGGTTTTTTTTTTTGAGGTACTGAACTCATGGCCTCACGATTGCTAAGAAGGTGCTCTACCACTTGAGCCACTCCATCAGCCTTTTTTTGTGTGTACGTGTATTGAGTATTTTTGAAACAAGGTCTAGTGAACTATTTGCCTGGGCTGCCTTTGAACCTTGATCCTCCTGTTTCCTGCCTCCCGAGCAGCTATGATTACAGGTGTGAGCCATAAGAATCTGGCCTGCACCTGTTTTTTTTTTTAAATATGTTCATTACCTGAGTTCACTGAGCAGGTTTAAAAAGCAATACACCATGGGTTATCTAAATATAGACGCCTGCTTTTTTTCCCCCTCTTAACTTATTATTAGTGGAAACTTTAAATGCATAAAAATACAGTGAGAATAAAACAACAGATCATCTACATCTCAAAAGCTCCATTTCAACAATGATTGAACTGTGGCTGGATGGGCCCCATAGGAGCTAAGCTTGTCTTTTGCTACCACTTTATACTTTTGTATAGCTTGGATTTTACTAACCTTTTCCATTTGTTTTTCAGAGTTAGAAATGTGTGAAAAATATTCTAAAACTTTAAAAAAATCATTCACAAATCATACATTCATTAAAAGCCTTACAACTTAAGCCGTCTGATTAAACCACTTTTACTTATTCAACAGATGGCCAAAAAATATGGATAAAAAATTACAACTATACGAAAAATCCTTGATTGTCATCACACTGGCCCTTCATTTTCCCACCTCCTGATTTTGAAAGAAATCAGCCTTTAGGGAAAAAAAAAAAAGCCAGCCACCTTCAATTACCTGACACCTAACTGGAGATTAAGTTGTCATTTAAGAAAGCTCTCACCCACTTCTTCCCTGAGGGCATGAGCCCAATCTGGGGTAAAGGTTTCAAAATGCATTTCTTTTACCAGACTTGTGCACTGCAACTAAATGCCTTAGTCAATTGCATTCCAACTGTTAGCATTAGTAGTCTTTTGCCTGACTACAGGAGGAACAAGATAGGTGTGTAAAGATGCAGAGAATTGTGCCTTTGTTGACAAACCCCAAAAATTCTGACTTTAAAATATCTGAGGAAGCTGGTGGAATGGCTCACGGAGTAGAGTGCCTGCCCAGCAAGTGTGAGGCTCTGATTTCACAACCCTAGTATTACCAAACCAAACAAAACATAAACTATCTGAGGAAAACCCTAGAAAGATTATTTCCAAAATATCGAAGGACAGAGAGGGTGAGTGGGGATGAACTTTGGTTCACTTCGGGCTCTCATTCAGGCTGTGAAGTTACTTCTCTGAGAAATGCATAAGGCTGCATTTCTCTCCAGAGATTTCTGACTGGTCTCCACCTACCATCAAGACTTTGAAATCCAAGTGGAGAAAGGCAGTAAAGGAAAGCAATGTGGTCTTCAGTGGCTGGCACAGAACAAATTCTATCCCAGTTAAGGTGTACACACCTTCATTAACTCTTAAGTATCTGTCAAGCTTTTCCGGAAAAAACTAATGGGGCAGAATCACACTGATATTAACAGTAATGAGTTATCAGTAGTCTCAGAGCAGTAGCTTCTAATATTGATTGCTCAAATCGCAGCCACCGATAACTGTATTTTAGAGGTTCGTCTCCTCCAGCTCTGGAGTGGGGCATAAAAGAAAAACGATAGAAGGAACCTATGAGTGCAAAAGGCTCAGGGCACAACTGTGATGTTGGTTCCCTAGATCGGAAATGATTGTGAATTTGTCTATATTAACAGCACAATAAGGGAAGATCAATAATACAGACCTGAGGGAGTTCCAGCTCGCTGTGTTTCGGTTTCTAGAACTGCAATCTCCTTACCCGCCAAGTTCCTGGTACATCTGTTTTATCTTTAAATGGACGGGACTCTCTAACAGGGTGTCTGGTAACCCTTTATAAGAAAGAGCGTTAGAGTGGAAAGGGGTCATTCGCCGCCGCCGCCTTCCACCCCCTTCCCTTGGAACAGCCCTGCCAGGATCCTGGCCATACTCGCGGACCAGCAGCTTCCCCGGCTCCAGGGCCAATTGTGATGCGTGGTGGTATATGTGGGGCAGGCATAGGGTAGTCCCTGTCCTCTCTGGCAGGCGACGCTGCACTGCTGTTCACCCTCCACGTCTTTGCCTGCCCTTACCGGAACCGAAACTCTTTTGTTAGCTCCCGGGACCCGAGGTTCCAGCGTGCGCGGCCATCTTGGCTACGCCCCCTTGCCGTTCGCCACGCCACCTACGCTAGGAAACGTCACTTCGCTAATCAAGGTCACGCGCCCGTCGGGTCCACTTCCAGTCCCCGTAAAGCCGGAAGTCCCGCCCTGGCCACGCCCACATCCGTGCCCGAGTCTGCACTTGCTTTCCACCATGGCTACTTGTCTACGGCCATCACTGGGCTCCCGTCACGGCCATTCGCCCGCGCGCTTAACTACCTACGCCTCGGCCCTCCACTTTCTCCATCTTTCTTAAGCACGACAGCAGGAAGGCCACGCCCACACATAGGGCTGCGCTCCGTCACGTCATGTCCTTCCGGTTTACGCCATTAACCCTCCCTAACGGTACCCCGTGGCTTGCCTGCATCTACGGCCACGCCTCCAAACTGCGGTCAGTCCACGTTACTGAGCATAGTTCACATCCTGTGATTACTCGGTCACGCTCACCTTGCCCACTCGAAGACCCTCTATTTTGCCCTCGTCCCTGTTCTATACTTTAGATAAACTCTTGCCCTTCGCTTGGGACCGCCGCTCAGGGTTCTACCGCCTTCGCCACACCTCTCCCGCTCGGGCTAAATTCTGATTCAGGTCACGCCCCTTCCTCTGGGCAGTCCAGCTAGCCCTCACTGACGGTTCCGTTCCCACGGTGCGTAGGTGGTTCCTCTCCGGCCAGGCCAGGCATTTTATATTCGTGTCATATCTCCTCCCTCCTGCATTATACACCCTCCGTCCTGGCTTCTTCTGGCGGTCCTCACGGGATTTGCAGTGGTCACGCATGCACATTTCCCTGTATTACGTCCTGGCTGCGTTCAAGGTTCCCAGGCCACCCACTTTCGGTTCCATTCGACCACACCTTTCCCGCCAGGATCCAGTTCTTTCCTAGAGGGAGCCTGTTTCCTTAAAAAACTCGTCCTAGCGCTATAAGTCAGTGGTATTTATAGAGTGAAATTAACCGGTGGATTCCTGATCCTCCTCTAAAAAAATGACTTTCTTCACGTTTTCCCCAGGTCTAAGCACCACCAGTTGATGAGCAGAAACCCGGTAGAAGACAACTGGTGGGCCAGTGGTGGAATCATGTTCCTTCCTGCTAGATTTCATGACCTCTAACCCGACCTGGGGGGCCACCTGGCACCGTGTTCCTTTCAGCCTCCCAGCACACTTTAAGTACTAGGCAGATGTGTGGAATAAACACACTCCTCTACTTCCTGATGTGTCCTTCGGATGACTTTCCTAGGCACTCAGTCGCCTCATACTGTCCGGGGCCTGTTAAGACAAAACCACACTTAGACCTTACTTGCAGCCCCTGCTCTGACATTACCCTTTTCTACTCCCTCTATTTATAGTTCTGAGTCCACAAGCAAAAAGTGAGGAAGTGAAGTACACATTCCACTCACCGTTCATTCATTCATTCAAAAATGAGTTTATTGAGTACTTTGTTCCAGTGACAAGCCTTAAGGAACTTACAGCCTGAAGTCCCCCGACCTGGGTTTGGATGGGACAAGAAATGAGGAGAATCTCAAAGACGATGTGGTCAGCGAATTTATAGTAAGAAAAGGACTTAATAAGTGCTGATCTGTTGATCCAATTAGGAGTATGTGACAGCAGCAGAGGAAGCCACTTTCATAGTCTCTTGTTACACTCTCTTACAGAATAAATTACCATTGAAAATATCCCTTTTTACTTGTACAGAGGACCATAATTCCCCCCCCCACCCTGTAGCAATTTGCTACATATAATTCTACATAAGCAGCCAAAATTTAATGATCACATATGAAGTTTGAGTTCCCTTCTCTCCACCTTCCATCCATTTCTGTCTTGAAGATAATCTTCTGTTAAAAGGAGCACCAGTTTTCAACCAAACAATTTTATTAAGTTCACCCTTGGCCCTAAAAACCCATTTATATAAAATGTTTCAAATCATTTATATAAACATTTATAGAAAATGCTTCAGTAAGTTTTTGTCTTGCTGGTGTGACTCAAGTGGGAGAGTCACCTGCCTAACAAGTGCTAGGCCCTGAGTTCAACCCCCAATACTTTTTTTTGCCTCAAAAAATAAACTCAGCCTGGCATTTGTGGCTCAGGCCTAAAATCCTAGCTACTCAGGAGGCAAGATCAGGAGGATCACAGTTTAAAGCCAGCCCCAGCAAATAGTTTGCAAGACCCTACCTGGAAAATACCCAACACAAAACAGGGCTGGCAGAGTGGCTCAAGTGGTAGAGCACCTGCCTAGCATGAGTGAGGCTCTTTCAAACCACAGTGCCACACACACAAAATATAAAAAATAAACTCTCAGGAATTAGGACCTGTGAGTTACTGCTGTATAAGTTACCCTGTATAAAGTTATAAAGTTACTGCTTGGATTTTTATAGCATTAGTTATACTTCATCTTCCACAAATATTTTGAAACAGCTTGGCAAAAAATAGGTGACATTGTATAAAAGAAATAGTTGAAACAACCAAAGGAGGCAATTCACTGAGGGAGAATAAATAAGGCAGCCAATTGCAAACCATCAGATCCTGAATAGTTGTTGAAGGTGGGCAGCATATTTGACTCTAAGCTTCTAAATGTCAATGCAAAAGAAAATATAATTACTTCAGGTTTTACAGTGTTCAAAAAAAAAAAACAAACAGGATTTTGTTTGGTTTTGAGAAACATACTTTTTCTTAATTTTTTGTCCTGAGGGAAATTCTGATTTCCTCATGATGATGATTCTCTGACTTAAGTGGGAAATAAGTGTCATATGGAGTTATCTACAGATTCCCCTCAATGTAAACTGTTGTCACAATCACAAAACACAGTGTATTAAATCAAATTTATGAACTGTCCAAACTTTCCAGTTCGACTGAGTACCCAGATCTTTAATGGTCTGGCTTAATTCAAGGTTGCATTTAGATCATCTTTTCCTATGACAGCAAATATGTTTCAATTCATATGTCAGTTCCTGTTCATTCATATTAGCTGGTTGAATAACTGAGTTGAGAAGTTTTGTGGCCAAGTCCATATTCAGAAGAAAAAGTTCTGTAATAGATTAATAATGTCTGTTATGGGTGCCAGACGGAGAAGTGTCTGCAAACAACAATATATCTGGCATCTCTAATTTGTAGTAAAAGGCATCTCATGTACACATCTTTTGTGCAATCCACAAAAATATTATAAGGCTTTTGATGAAATTCAGGCAGTAGAGGGCTCAAGTTCATTGTTGTTGGCCAAAAACTCTAGAGTAGAAACTTGGAGATATTAATTCATATGTCTTTTATATTAACCAGAATGAGGGTAGTTTAAGATTCTCCTATGAAAATAAGAGCATAGAGCCTGAAAGTTACATGGCCTGATACCTTCTGCCCACCTTTGTAGAGGTTGTCAAAGAAAGTACCTATAGACAGGGCTAAACATGACTAGGTAACCTCTAACTAGATACTAGATACCAGCAGTATTATATAACAGAGGATGGATAATACCACTCCATAAAACATGGTTATAGTGAGGTTAGCTCATAAAAATATCATGACTTGCCAAAACCATGAGAAAACTCTTAAAACTGTCCTGTGACAAACTACAACAAATTTATTTATACATCTAATTGGCTTCTATTTGTGATTCATGAATTGGGGCAATTTCCATTTTATAAAGTAGCATAAAAACTACTACTGTACAATAGTAGAACAGTGGGTTTTAGAAGACAGAAACAGGGAAAAGAGCAATAGAAAAAAACCTGATTGGTTAACATCAAGTTCCTCTAGGTTACTTTTTTTGGAAGGATTAAAGCAGAAGGAACCTCCTTATTATGTATGCTTAACCAAATAGACCAGAATCTTCTGTTTTCAGGAATAGCTGTTCTGTTTGGAATTTATCTGCTTCCTTAAGGTTATTATTTGGTCATGTGGCAGTTAGCATGAATGACTACATTTTGGTGACACTGGGGTTTGAATTCAGGCCTCCTGCTTGCTGGGCAGGTGCTGTACACTTAAGCCATGACCTCCAGTCCGGGTGACTTCATTTTGGTCTGGTGTGGTTTACTGGGCCTAGTGTAGGAACTGGGTCTCAAATAATGGCATTCCATAATTTTTGTTTAAGGTACCTGAGCAATGGTGAAAACTGATGAACAGACAGGAAGAAATGTCTAAAGTCTTGCTTTTACTACATGAGATTCATTATAAAGTATTAGTCTTCATGCCCAAAATGAGGCACACAGACACCCATACCTCCCATTTAAGGAGCTATCTTTTTAAATTCCTACCTTAGGAATATAAAGTTGGCAAAATTGCATCCATCTGGTTTGTCTGAATTAATTTTTATTTCCAAGCAGTAGTGATTAACTTTCTCAGAAGAACAAAAATATTAACCTGTGAAAAATAAGACAAAGTTCATAATGGTTATGGCTATTGATTAACCTACAAAATTTGATGAGCTTTTTGAATATCCTTACATATGATTTTCTCTTTTTAAAAAGGGTATGAGTTAGGGAGGTTAAGTTAAAGGAAAATTACAAAGCCGAGGGTTCCTTGTTTATCAAGGAAATTGTCTTGCTCTCACTAGGAATGTAAAAAATAAAATTACAATTTACTTCATGGTACCGTACTTCATTTCCAAGGTCTCAAGCTTATTAGAATTCCAGTTTGTGGTTCAAATTAATCAGTTCAGTTTTCTTAAACTATGAAATAATCATGGACTATGAGAAATACAACAATGAACCAAATGTATAGTTTTGTAGTACATAAAAGTAAATCATGTTGGCGATAGATGAATACATATATATGAACAAAATGTCATGGGAACAAAGGAAAAGGAGCAAATGAAAGTTAGTGGATTAGACAAGTCAATTATAAATCTGTACAACAAAAGCAAAGAAAAGTTTCTCAAGGGTGATGATAATAAGAAAGATTTGGAACAATGGCTTAGATGGTTAAGGCAAATGCAATCTCCCAGGATTCAGTTTCAGGAAATCCTGTGAAAACAAACACACACATGGTCAAGTTGCAGGGGCTACCTGGGATGAGGAGAATGGGGAAGGGAGCATTAGTATAGATACCTCTTGCTTCAGGTCTTAGAGGACAAAGAGTTTGGATTCACTTACATCCACATTGGAGTGCTAATGGAGATTTTAATGTGGAAATGGTTTCAGTGTAAATGACAAGGAAAAGGACAGTGGAAGGTAGGAAGGACATTCTGTGACAGTGGGTTTCCAGTGTGCTAGTACTTCCTAATCATGGGCTATTGAACTGCCAGCCCATATTTGCCTAGGACTCCAATAACCAGGAAATTATTCTTTCTTATTATCCAGCTGAATAAAAAGATAAATGAGCTTATTTGAGTAGTAATTAGAGGATATAGAACAAATGTTACAATCTTATAGTGTGCTTACTTTTAAACACACACACATGGTTTCCTTTTATCTCCTTTTCTTCCTTTTGTAGGTTATTTTCATTATTCCAACTAGAAGAAGAAAAAAGTTACATATATAGGCCTAAATAATATTTCTAAAGTTTATAGGATGTTTATCAGCATCCCTAACCTCCACGCATCTGTGACCCATTTGTGACAGCCAAAAACATCTCCAAACACTGCCAGTGTCCTCCAGAAAGACAAAAGTCATCCTGATTGAAAACCACTGAGTTAAAATAGAATCTTTTGGCATAATAGACAGAAATATTTTATCTCCCTAAGAATCTTAATACTAACAGGAAATTTAAAGAAAATAAAATCACTCCTGTTTGTGACAATGAAGCAGAATAATCAGGATCAAATTTAAAAGGGGCATCCATCCTCCTTACCTTTTGCTTTATTGCAGGTAAATGAAGCCTATCCAACTCCACATGCTTTTACAACTCTAGTGAGCTTTAAAAGCATCTTATATGAGTCAAAAGAACAACATGTGTTTTCATTTTGTGTGACCTCATATTTTGTTTACCACAAAGCAGTAGATCAATAGTTATGTGCCCAGAAACTACTTTTCAATCGTGTTATAGAGTACAAAATCATGGAGAAATCAATTTCTCCTTCCTGTCTCAGGATACTGGGTGCCCTACTGCTCGTAGTGACAGTAGTGTAAACTTTTTATTTATGCTCTCTAAACTTCGAACATTTGGAAGTAAATAATAACAAGTTCACAATGATTGAAACTGCTTTGTCTTCATTTCCACGGTTACTAGCAAGTTATTAAGTTCACATATGTGAAATTGCTGAATGAGCAGTTATGAAGCAAGTTGCACAGATATGTATCCTTTGGAAATTTGCTACTTAAAATTTGTACATCAGAACAAACATCTCATTTGTACATAGTTTTGAAAATAGTAAGAAAATAAAGACAGTATGTTGAAAAATAAGAATCCTGGAATCTAGCTGTTTTCCATCTATTTTATTGAGAGTTCTATCAAACTACTTAATAATGAATTTGTTTTTAGTACCTTCCACGTGACAAGTAATTTGTGACATTTTCATATTTGAAGTCAAGTTAATAGCAGTGTTTCATATTTGTTATTTGAGCTTTTGTCTTTTCATCCATGTGGCCTATTAAAACCTGTATTGTGCTGGCAGAGTGGCTGAAGTGCTAAGAGTGCCTGCCTAGCAAGCATGAAGCACTGAGTTCAAACCCCAGTGCCGCCAAAAAAACAAAAACAAAAACAAAACCCCTGTATTATGAATGGTTCTATTTTAGCTTCTGCTTCTTTTGCTGTAGGAAATACTTTACTGGGATATCGAAAAATTAACATTGTAATTGTAAACTATTTAGAAAATAAGATTGAGATTACTATATGTCTGCATTTCTTGTCATATAGCCAGAATGATAGTCCAAGAAAAAAATCATAAACTCAGATTTTGGTGATTATTAACTGGGAATGATTAAACAAGCCTACTAGCCAATTCAAGAGTTATAAAAATAGGGCCAGAGCCATTGTTCAAGCAGGTAGAGTGCCTGCCTATCAAATGTGAGGTTCAACCACTGTAATGCCAAAAAAGAGTTATAAAGATAAGAAAAAAATATAGCCAGGCATGGTGGCACATGCCTATAATCCCAGCACTCAGGAGGCTAAGGCAGGAGGATCATGAGTTTGATACCCTGTCTCAAAACAAACAACAAGAGGAAACAAGAATAATGACCACAGAAGTAAGGACTTAACAAATGTATATACTATTGATGAATCAGAAAACAGAAAGAATAGAATTGAAAACTAGATCAGTGATCTTGTTCTTTGCTTAAGTTATAATATAAACAAGCAAAATTCTGGCAAGTTCAATGCAAAATGAGAATAATTAATACATATACTGAAAACATAAGCATAGCAACAAATGGAGATATTTTATGGAAAATATTCCGGAAAGTCCATGAGAATATTGGAATATCTTAGCAAAATAAATATTTTCTTGGAAATTATAAGTAGCCAGAATGGACTTAGAAAAAACTTGAAGTGATAATGCAAGAAATGAATAATTTCTAGGAACTCTTCCTAGACAATATACATGGTCTGATTCTTTATTTTTTATGCATTGTATTTCTTTCTTTGATGGTACTGGTATTTGAACTGAGGGCCTCATGCTTGCTAGGCAGTATTTCTTAACATAGAAAATGTCAGAAATTTTTCTCTATAATTTTCAAGATGATATTGTAAGGGCCAGGAGGGAAAACACCTCAAAAATCAGCACTTGAAAAGGAACCTACATGATATTCTTCTAGGAAAATAAACTTTTAAAATCCTAAGGGAAAAGCCAGCAATTAATTACAGCAGCATGCTAAAAATAAATATAAAAACATAGTTTATCTAAGGGTTGAATATAATACACCAAATGGTAAAACCTTATGATCATAATTATAGATAATGAAAAGACAGTTGATAAAATACAATATCAGTTTTTGGTAATTAGAGAAGGATACCTTTATCACTGAAACATCATTTTTTTAAAAAGCATTTTTGTTAGCATGTGTTAGTTGTGCAGGGGAATTTCATTATGACATTTTCATATATGTATCTTGGTTAGGTTCACCCCCACCATCATTCTCCCTCATTACCCTCCCCCCACTTAAAATGATTCCAACAAGTTTAATTGTTTTATTTTCATACTAACATATAAAGTACATCAACCATATTCACCCTCCTTCACCCTTTCCGTTTCCCCTCCTCCTTCCACTAATACCTACTTCCATCAGGACCCGTGAAACATCATTTTTAAAGGAACTCATCAGACTTTGTGGTATAGCAGCCTTTCCATTAGAACAAAGAAGAAAAGGGTCCACGTTATATCCCCACCATTACAGCATCCTGTTCTAATAGTGTTTAAAACAACAAGAACAAGAATAGTAACATCACACAAGAATACACAAAAAGATTTAAGCTAAAGAATTGTGCTCCAATTATTAAAATACTAACACTAGCTATTTATGTTGATAGTAGCATGTATGTTTTCTACTTTCCCTTTTTTGCTTCTCTGTATTTTCTTTTTAGTTTTTTGTGTAGGGGGTTTCATTGTGACATTTCCATATATGATTACAATGTGCTTCTCTGTATTTTCTATACAGAACTTTTATTGCTGTTTTTTTCTATCGTTTTTTTTAAATGAGGCAACAATCATTAAAAAGACCACAATTGAAAAGGGAAAGATTTTATTATCCTTTCAAATGAATGGCTCACATTGAAAGTTTTACTGTCTTCAATGCTAGTTACATAGATGGCTAAATAAAAGCATATGGAGAAATTTGTCATTTTTATGAAATGCAAGATTAAAGAAAAGTTGAATCAGATTTCTATATCCCTAACATGGCTTTGTTCCTTGACACAAATAAAATGTTTGTTAAATCTCTATCTGTGTATATTGACTTTTCTTTCCCAAGATAACTTCATCTAGTCTGACTTTTTTTTCAGGGAGAGAGTAGTTAAGTGAGCTCTTCCTTTTAGGAAATTTCCATTGCACCTAACAGTGACAGAGCTAGAATCGCCAGGCTGACTTGGCTGCCTCTCCCTCTAGGACAGCTTTTTCTGACTCAGTGTCCTTGCAACCAAGGTTGAAGACGATGAGAAAAGGGTTCTGTGGGTGGGTTTGGCTAACAGAAATGGGTCATCTTCAGTAAAATCCCAGCCTTACTAGGAGGGGAAAATGATACATATCTCAAGGCGCTGTAGAAGGTCCTTTGATATCTTCCTTGCTGCTGCATAAAATTCCAAATTTCCTAGTTCACATCAGGGTCACCCAATCTAATTTTTCCATGCATGACTTTTGAGAAAGGAGGTGGAATTTGGGGACTGAATTCATGAAGAGGCAGCATGGGAGACAGGAAAGCCCTAGCATGGAGCCCTGGGGGCTTCCCTTGGCATCATTGGTGGGATGCCCAGCAGCAGAGAGTCTTTTACACTCATTATCTTAAATCTCGGAGCATCTTTGGGTTTTGTTAGAATTTCAGTTTTGACCTATGAGGACCAGAAATGCCTACGAGGCTTAGGGTGGTGGAGATGGGGTTCCAGTGTTAGTCAGTCTAGCTGGGAAAGGGACAGCCAATTCAAGACATTGCTGCCAATGACTAACACTGGCTCAAGGGTCACATATATCTAGTGGCTACCATATTGGGGAGCACAACATTCTTATGATCATGAAATAGTCCACTGGGCAGCGCTGCTCCGTATCATTAATTCTGATTTTAGACAACTGTCAGATGTCAGGGCTAAACAAACACATCCCCTTGTTCGAAGTGGAAGCTGTCCTAGGGTGTTTACCTGCCAAGGTGAGACTCGGGTGAGGACATTCTGGGATGGGCCTTCTTTGTTCACCAGAGATAGAAAGCAGTGATATTGGTCCCCTAAATTATGATAGCCTATTTTGAACCAGACAATTTAGTCCCCAAAGATGGAAAGTTTATGCCAAGGAAAACCTCTAGAGAGGATTCAAATCTTGCTACCATGTGCTTAACCAGACAACTGCAGGGGGTGGGGTAGAGGAAGGATTCTGATTATGTCAGCAGAGGAAACATTCTTTTGAGGTAGAGTTTGGAAAAAAACCAACTAATCTGTTTTCCAAACAGATTTTCATAAATAACTGACAGGACACGGTCTGCTCTATGGAAGTATTAACCCAAGAGATGGATGTTAATTATTAAACGTTTCAGATGGTGGCTAGCTGATTTCTCTGATATTCTAATCCGGGTCACAGAATGGCTAAGGCAGCTTTAAGTGGAGGGTGGATTTTTTTTTCTCAGTTTGTCTTCTGTTTGCGACTCTGAAAGAATGCTGTGGCCACTCTTTTTCCTGGTGAATTCTATTCATGCTGAACTCTGTCAACCAGGTATGCCACCTTGAAATTTAAAAATAGATTAACTGTTTCTAAATGATTGACAAGTCATTGACTGAAGAAACTCTATTTTTTTAAATCTGCAGACGTGTTGTGGCTTGAAAGTTGAGCCTGTGACTCTTTTGAGTTTGAAAGAAAAATTTAAGCCATGTAATGTGATTTCCATCAAACTTTCAGGAGTATTTAGGTCTGTTTACCTGTAGTTCCATGTTCGTTGATTTGAGTTGCATTAAATAGGATTTTTCAAGCTCTGTTTTTGCAGATTTTGTCATCATTTACTGCTCTATTTTTTTTCTTTCTGGCAGATGCAGAAAATGCCTTTAAAGTGAGACTTAGTATCAGAACAGCTCTTGGAGATAAAGCAGTAAGTGGAGCACCTGCATGTTCACTTTAAATTTTGTTTGCTAATAACACTGTGCTTTCTCTAATAATGGACATTTCTGCAAAGTAATCTTAATCTTGAGTACATTATTTCAAAGGACTCCAAGTGTGATCTTAAAGATAGATTATAGTAAAACAGAAATGGTTGATAAAATGAGTTTGCTTAAAGTACTTGATCTGAAGTGTATGCTTAAAAATATGTGAAGTTTTGTTTGTACTATACCAAACAATTTAGAAAACTTGAAACTTTCACCCAGCATGGAGCAAAGGGGCCTGAGGCAGACACTCAGCTGTGCATTGGATCTGCCCCTCACTGTTTAAATCTCTTGAATTCTGTCTGCCAGTTTTCTAGTCATCAAAAAATAAGGAATGGTACTACCTACATAAAGACTTTCAGGATACAAAAAGTTTCCAATTTTAACATAAAGTCATAATTCCTCTCAATTATCAAAGTGACAATATAAAATATATGCTTATAAAATAGAAGTTAAAAAATATTCACAGAGCCCATGTGGGTATAGAAACAGTAAAGACTATTGAATAAATAAGAGCGTGTTATCTAATTCTAGTTTCGGTTTCTCAGTATGTGATATTAAGATGCTTTAAGCTAGAAACAAGCAAACAAAAACCCAGAGTGCTAAAGAAATTCAGAGGTATTCCATTTCCTGGCCAATCTATCAGTGTGTTTTGTTTTTTGGCAGCACTGGCGTTTGAACTTAAGGCCTTGAGCTTGCTAGTCAGGCACTCTACCACTTGAGCCAAACCCCAGCCTCACCACTGCATAATTTTATTATTTACTTGATCATTAATAATTGCTACAACAGCCAGTATTTATTAGGAACATAGTTTACTTTCTAGTGGGAACCCTTCTAAGCACTTTACTCCTATTAGCTCATTTAGCCCTTACAACAACCCTCTGAGTACAGGTATTCCTAGTCCCATTGAATGGGTGAGAAAATCAAGGTGCAAATAAATTAAGTGACACTTTCAAGATCTCAAGCCAGGAAGTAGTGAACGTAAGATCTGAACCCAGGCAATCTGACTTCAGAATCTACACTCATTTGTGTGTAGGGTTTCTTATCCCAGGGTACTCAGAGTAGGCTGGATGCTGGGGTTGTAATGGTAGCTAAAATCAGTCTTATTCTTGCCCTGTGAAACTTAAAGTAGTGGGAGAATCCATTGTTGATTAAATATTCAGTAAGCTGAATGCAAATGTGCAATCTTGACAAATATTATAGGAAGGAGAAGTATGAGGGGACTTTGGCCTTGTCAGGATCTTCAGTACCTAGCAGTTCTGTAAGATCTAAACATGAAGAAGTGATCCAGAGGCTAGAAGAAGGAAAGGCAGAGGGAACAGCACATGCAAAGGCTTATCACAGGAAGGAGCTTGGTGAGTGTGAAGGAAGATTGAGGTGTTTGGGATTGGGGCAGTGAGGAGGAGCATGGTGCCCGATGGTCCTGGAGAGAAAGGGTAAGGCCAGGGAATATGTGGGCTGTGTTAGAGGGTTTTTCATGATGAGGTGTTCCTGAGCATTGAATGCTCTTAAGAGGTCAAGCAAGATGGAGAGAGACATATGCATTGTGTTAGGCAACGTGAAAATCAATGGAAACTTTAAAAAGAGCTGTTTTTGTGAAGTGACAGAGTTGGAAGGCCATATTGGAGGGGGTTAAAAATAAATGGGTGGTAGGGCTGAGAGAATGGCTCAAGTGCTAGAGCACCCATCTAGTAAGCGCAAAGCCCTGAATTCAAACCCCAGAACTACCAAAGTAAATAAGTAAAAAAATAAATGAATAGGTGGTAAACATGTAGAAACAGAAGTATGGACAACTTCTTTGAAAATTTTGGCTGGGAAGGGTAAAAGAGAGATAGCAATAGGTGAATGGCAGAAAGATTGAGTAAAGTCATTTATTTTTCCTGTTGTTTTAATGGGAAAAACTTGAGCATGCTTTAAAGTCAGTGGACAAGCTCTGTGCAGATTTGAATACACAGAAGAGAGAGGAGAAACTGATATTGTTTAGATCCTGAGGAGGATAGAGGAGAAGCATTCCTAACAGAGGTGGGGGGCGCTTAACCATTAACAGGACAGAAACAAGCATGTCTGGCACTTCAGGAGAGGAAATGGATTCGATGTGTGTCTATGGAGGAAGTTTTGTATTTTGGTGTCAAGAGGTTAAGGGAGTTTAAATTTATGACTTGAAAAGTATCTATAAATTATAAAGCAAGCACATCTAGTGAGAGGGAGGTATGAGGGAAAGCATTATAACTTAGGTGGTCTTAGGAGGTTTAAAATAGTCCTGTGACCCATGAGAGAGAGAACTGATGGAGAAACCTAAGGGTTTCCCAGGCAATTTGGAGGTAGGGCACAATGAATTTAAAGCTAAACCAACAAGCCCTGTTTCATGACTTTCTTCAGTTATGTTTGATTACTCAGCTAAAATGTGGAGTTAGCCCTGGATTGAGTCCTTAGATGCATGCAAAAAGCAGGGTGAGCTGGGGGCATTTAGAGCTTTGGCACAAGTGGTACTGAAATGAGGAACTAAGGAATCTGAACTGATGGATAAATAAATACAAGTGATATGCTCCATGTGGTCTGTGGAGTCACATGTGGTATATAAAACTGTGTTCAGTTTCACACATTTACTGAGTACCTACATGTCAAGTATACACAAAACAGATATTGAAGCTGCTACAAATATTCTTGTACATATTTTTTCCATGTGCTTTTTTTTGGAGGGGGTTATGGTATTTATCCAGGCGTGGAATTGTGGGTCAGAAAGTACATATATGTTTAGCTTTCTTATGATGGTGCTTGATTCCTTTTATGCCTGGAGACTCTCTATGAAACATTTTGAATGACTTAATAGAAATATGCCATGACCAATGTACAAGCTTTCAGTCCTTTCACATTTACTCAAGATAGGTTGGTTTCATTGGCACAGAGCTTTGCTCTGTGACCCAAACTGCACTTTACTAAACCTGTTGATGCTCTGGTTTTTGAGGGACCAATGAAAGGTTAGGAGATGAGGTCAAATCATCTCCAAGATCCAAAAACAAATTTAAATTCATGCTCTGGCAAGTTCTGGTTAGCATCTGCATTTGCATTTTCTATCTGACATTATCATTCTCATTTATACTTGAGCAGGCATATTCCTCATCTCTAAATTCTGGTAAGAAGCCTTTCCTGTCTGAATAGTATTTCTATGCTATTTTTAACTGGACCAATGTTTTTATGTTTCATGTTCATTTATTGTATTGTCCTCTAACTACTCTATCCTGGATAAAACTGATTTTGGAAATGCATTATTAAAAATTAGGGGCTATGCTATGAAGCAGTTAACTATTTTTAAACATTCAACTTTAAACTTTTTATACTATAAAATGAAAAGTAACTTTAAAAGACTGAAAGAAGGTAGCTGGGCATAGTGGTGCATGACTATAGTCCTAGCACTTCCAAGGCTGAGGTAGGAAGATTGCTTAAGTCTGGGAGTTTGAGATCAGCCTGGGTAACATAATGAAACTCTGTCTCAAAAAAAGAGATGGAGTTTTTCCTTCTTGAAGGCATTTTGCTATAGTTATGTAGGATAGGAGTGAAAGAGAAAAGGGTGAAGTAGGAAAAGTGATTGAATAAAGTTTAAAAATATATTGTGAAAATATTTAGGGAAAAAAAGAAGAGGTAAGACTTTAAACCTTCTCATCTAGAGAAGGTAACTAAGTGAGGCATATTTTGTTGGTTAGGATCATCAATTTTTGTTTACTATCCAACCCGCAGAGGAGAACAACTGTGACTATAAAATCTGTTTTCTACTGCAGAGTGAAAACCAAATCTTGACAGTGTTCCGGTGGTGTGACAACTCCTCCTAAATCAGCTCCTCCCTCCCCTCAGCCCTTCTGCTTTCTCTTCTTCCCTCCGTGCTTCAGTTGCACGGGCTTCTTTGGTGGTCCCTAAACATGCCAGGATCCTCTTACTTCGAATTCCACCTTTGCTGTATGAAGGAGCACAATGAGTCAAATACAGTGCATTAGTTTGCTAGGGCTGCTGTAATAAAGTAACACAAACCCAGGGACTTCACCACAGAAATTTATTTTCTTTTGGTTCTGGATACTAGAAGTTCGAGATCAAGGTGTCAGCACAGTTGGTTTCGTCTGAGGGCCATGCGAAAACAATCTAGTCCGGGCCTTTCTCCTTGACTCACAGATGGCCACTTTCTCCTTAAGTCTTCACATTGCCTTGCCTCTATATGACTATGTGTTCAAATTTCCTCTTCTAGGGACGCCAATCATATTGGATTAGGGACCACCCTAACAACCTCATTTTAAACTTAATCATCTCCATAAAAACACTATCTCCAATTATGGTTACATTCTGAGGTATTGGGATTTAAGACTTCAACATAAATGTTTTTTGGCAGGGAGAGGGATATAATTCAGCCCATAATATGCACACACACTTAAGTTTCCAGCTAAGAAAATTAAAAGGATGTTAATTAAGGAAAGGAAACTGGGAGGGAAAGTCAGTTTATGAGGGAATATGTGGCCAAGATGAATTGTATAAATGCCCAATTTGTTGATTAGCTACTGGCATTGCAGCTTCTAAGGAAGAGAGATAGAGATAGAGAGAGAGACAAAGAGAGAATGATTGAGCACACCACTTAATTGACTGTTTTTTTACCCCATTTTCTACATTTTCTATTTTCCTTCTCTTTCAGTATGTCTGGGATACAAATGAAGAATATCTCTTCAGAGCAATGGTGGCTTTCTCCATGAGGAAAGTTCCCAACAGAGAAACAACAGAGTAAGCAAACAGTTCGAAATCTCCTCTGATTATTTGCAATATTAAAACAGTACATTATTGTGAACCTTAACCTTGAAAATAATTTATTAACCAAAAATTTTAAGAGATCCACACTTTTATTGAACCTTTAAATTTTTTTGCAATGTAGTTTAGCCTGCAGCTTATATTATGTTCCCACAATGCCGTGTGTTCAATAGGCAATATGAAGATAAATAACCTCCAAAATTGTAGTTGTATGTCCTGAGATTTCCACATTTCTATTGCACACATACAATTTTTCTTGTAGAGAGATAGCTACTAAAGAACTCTAATCTTATTTTGAAAATAACCTAAGTAGGTATAAGTTATTTCCACATCGGTATCTATCATAGTACCTTGTTAATTTAAAATATACATATATGCACACACGGATACGTATATCATGCGTTTGTTTTGCTTTTTCAAAAATCTACTCTTCTGTTTTATTCTTTATAATCACAGCCCTTGCATCAGCTATTGTGAGTTTGAGGAAAGCTCATTAATATTTCATCAGTTTGAGACCTGGCAATACTACTATCAGGGAGATGAGTGAGGAGCAGGATGTGTTTAAAATGCAGTTCAAGTGCTGGCCTGGATTCTGCATGTATTGCATAAAGGAGGCTGCATCCCTAGGTGCACAGGTTTCTGCTTCAGGAAAGGGAGCCACACAATGCAAGATAGGATTGAAAACCACTTTGCATGGAGCTGCCTCTCTGGAGTGTAGTAGATGGATAGAAGACACTAGTAACTTGGTATATTGGTTAGTTTAAAAACCTCCTGACTTTCAGAGATCTCTTGGTGCCAATATAGGCAGAATGCATTCTGGAGTGTGGCAAATATCCTTTCTAGGATGGCTTCAGGAATCTAAATCCTCTTTATTATTGGCTCTTTATTATTTTTTCTCTCTCATTGATTATCCCAACATTGCAGAAGACCTTGAAGATGCTATGAAGCACAAAAAGTAAAACTTTTCTCATGAATCGAAAATAAAGATTTTCAAGTAATTAGCAAATTGACGAATACCCTCATTTCATCCCACCTTTGACCCTGTCTTCACTACAATATCTCTTCTCTCAAGTTTGGGCACCACCAATCATACAGAGCTCATTAACTCTCGAGGTTGCCTCTTTGTGTTTGGAAACCTACTATTGGCAAATACTTGTAGCATGACCTTGATTGTCTAAGAGAAAGAACATGACTTCTAAAGGGAGGTCTTAGCTGCATCCTTGTAAGACTTGCTGGAGAGCTGACCTAGTCAGGTCACTGTCACCCCAGGTAGACAGTGGAAGAGAAGCCAGGGACTCCCTAAAAAGTCAGAGAGGCTGAGAGTTGGTGCCTACAGTGAGGGTCATAGCACTTCCACTCCTTTCCTCACAAGGCAGGGATGGGAATGGCTTGTTGTGCAGCCATCTGGGCTGCGCACTGCTGGGTCCATGCAGATTAGCTGGTGCCCCTTCTGTACTAGTGATTATGTGCTTTGAGTGATCCTCTTGCTCATTTTTCTACCTACCTCAAGTGAGGTAGAGAACTGCTCATACAGGGTACACTTGTCTATAAAAAGGGTGGCTGGGGAGCATAGTTGGATGTTCCCCAGCTCGTAGACATTCTCAGACCTCCTTCAAGTTGCCACCAGAATAGCAGAATGGCTAGGGTTCCAAAGAATGGATGGTGTCCCCAGTCACAGTGTACCATGGGACAGAAACTAGTGATAGCCTGTCAGCTGGAGAAGTCTAGGTAGAAGGCTGGCTTGAGCTGCCTGTGATTGGGGTGAGTGAGAGAGGGCGGTTCTCTAACTAGTCTGTACCCGAATACATTCCCGAGGCCAAGGGGAGTCTTCTATGACAACAGGATGGAGTCACTGCCTGTTGGCTGAGAGCTAAGTGCAGAGCAAGCAAGGTGGTGGAATGAGGCTGGAGGTGTACCACTGGAGGCAGAGCCAAGACTGACAGAAGTCAGTCAGAGTGCATCACTCATATCAGGGGAAGATGCAGCGCAGAGGTCCCCAGAGGGGCCTCCAACAGCCCCTCAGGAGCACTCTGAACACAGAGCGTCTGGGCACCTGCACAACCAAGGACCACTAACAGCAAGGGGGAACCAGAGGGCTCTAACCAAGGACAAGAACTTTGCCTTTTCTCATCTGTCTGATCCCTCCATCTCCTTTTCCATCTAAGGATGAGCAAGAATGAAGCATGGGGTAGGGCAGGGTGCATGGGGCGCAAATGCAGCACAGAGGGCAAAAGGCTGGAGCCCACCATTTGGGGCCCCACTAGGGTCAGACAGCTGGAAGGAGAGCAGTTGCATGTCAGAGGCAGGAGAGCAGTGTGACTAGACTGGCAGGTACTCTGTAGTAGCCAGAAGTGACTGAAGGCTCCACTACCTGTCCCAGATGCTGTCAGAAGTGAGGAGGAAGGAGCTGACAGAGCGACCAAGGCAACGGTGTGAGGACCATAAGTGTCTTCCTCCATTGTGCTCTATGCAGTCAACCTGTGGAGCTGCATTGTCTGTGATTGGAGCCACAGATTTGAGTAACTTGTATTGAAAGCCTGCTATGTGTTGTGTCTTCCTCCATGGTAGTCTACATGGTCAGATGTACACAATTCATTAACCTATACTGAAAGCCTGCTGTGTGCTGGACACTAAAATTAGAATGATGGATAAACCAGGCTCACACAGCCCTGGCCCCACATTCATGTACCTGACTTTGGGAGACATTATAGAAAGATGGACTTGTGTGACAGAAACAAAGCAATTCTTTAAAAAAATATTGTTTATAAATCATAACAAATGATTTTATTGCTACTTGTGGAATTTTCTTAGAAGCAAAATGGAAGATGGAAAGAAAAATGAATTTAAGAGAAAGCTCTGGTTGCATTAGAATAGGTTACTTGAGATTTTTCTTGGAAGCTGGACTGAAGATAGCAATTAGGTGTTTTCCACTATTTACAAACATGATTCAGGCTAGATTTAGTAAAATAGTGTCACAGGAATTTTAAAATGTTCCAAGTAGTTTTTTAAAAAGCTATGATCTAACTTTGAAGTTCAGTCTACTTCCCAGAAAAACTGAAAAGTTTACTACAATTTTGGCCTTTAGATAATTTACCACTTTGAGCAAGACAGGTAGAAGCCTATGTCAGGCAGGGCTTTCTCTTTCCAAGTTAAATAGTGTAGGGCATGTAATGGATTTCTTCCTCTGCTTAATTATTCAAGGGTAAGTCTTGTGATCTAAAAAGGAACAATGTACTCTTGTATCTACAATAAGGTACGGGGATTAATGGTCTTGTGCTTATAAAACAGCAGCCCAGCTCCCAGCATTTAGTTGATTCCCAGAAACAAGAGTCTGATTCTTACTACTCCTTGGTTACCATTGGCATGTCTGGCCCTATTGATGAGAGAAGGCAGTGGAGCCAATTCTTAGAGAATTAGCATCAGGGCTAAGCATAGGCTTCCTATACCTGAGGAAAGGGAGGGACCATGTTTACTTCTTTTTAGTGATTTGCTTAAAGAAGCCACTAGTGTATGTGTTAATAGAATTTTTTAGTAAAAAAACATTGGTTAACATGATTATTAAAGTGAACTCAAACAATTCCACTAGACAGTCTATATTTAATGTTTTTGGAGGGGATACTAGAGATTGAACCCAGGGCTTTGTGAATGCTAGGCAAGTGGCTCTACCAACTTGAGCTATGCCTCTCAGCCCCTTTGTTTTTGAAACAGGATCTTATGCTACCTTTTGCCCAGGCTAGACTCAGACTTGGGATCCTCCTGCCTCTGACCCACTACATGCATGACCCACAACATATCTGGCTCCATCCATATTTAAAATCCTAAAAATGTAATATTTGCATTTAGTTGTGCTAATGGCATTTTGGTTTACTTATTACCTCAAAACACATTTTTGTTGTTTTTGGTGCTGGAGATTGAACCCAGAGCTTCATAAATGCTAAAATGTGTTCTAAACTGAGCTATATTCCTGGCCCTAAAGTACACTTTAAAAGACATGTTTTACCTGGCTCAGATAGACAAAAGCCACATGTTTTCTTTCATATGCGGAAGATAGATCCAAAAGATAAATGCATGCACAAAACCAAACATGATCATATACTCATCTAATGTGGAACGTGTTTGTAATAGTGAAACTACACAATGGAACTCGATGGAGGAGGGAAAGGAAAAGAGAATGATAGCCAACAATGTCGAAATAATTCGCGTATGTGCAGGTAGAGGACATAACTGAAAGCTGCTGAATAATAGGGAGTGGGAATGAAGGAGTAAGGGAGAGAAACAAGGGGTTGAACTGACCAAAGTAAAGCATATTTACAGTGGGGATACATTGAGAAATCCCATTGAGCATTGACTTTGGGATTAATAATGAAAGACAAGACTGTAAAATGGGTATGGTGTGTGGGAGGGGACTTGTGTGTGGAGTGAATGGAGGAGATGAAGATGAAGGAATAGGGTGGATGAGCTTCATATACATAGAGGAAATAGAATAATGAACAAAAAACAACCCCCCCAAATAAAAGACATGTTTAATTCAGTAAGTCATTTTCCATTCTATGTAAATCTTAGAGGACATTCAGTGTGGTCACATTTGGAAGAAAGACTAGGGTGAAGTCACTCTAGTTGTACATAGTCTGTAATTGGAAGGAAGTAGTGTTCTTTGATTTTTTAATCAATTAACTACTGAACTTCTACAATAATTCTTTATGTTACTTCCTTTTTATTTATGTATTTTTATTTACGTATTTATTTATGTATGTATTTTTTCAGTGGTCCCCAACTCAGGGCCTCATGCTTGTGAGGCAGGTGCTCTACTACTTGAACCACACCTCCAAATCTTAAAGACAATTTTACTGTTTCTTTTTTTCTTCCCCTTTTAAACAACTGCTTTGCTCCTGAATTGTGTGTGTGTGTGTATTTAATTTGGAAATATTTTATTTCTAAAAGTGAGGGAGAGATAAAAGAGGTCCTGTGTACCAATGGTTCTCAACTTGGGGAGATTTTGTGTCCCCATTACTTCCAGGGATATCTGGAAATGTCTGGGGGCATGTTTTGGTTTTCACAATTGGATTTGCTACTGGCATCTAGTGCGTAGAGGCTAGGGAAGCCTCTATGTATCATACAAAACTATATAGCCCCCAACAATCAAGAATTACAATGACCAAAATGTTAATAATGCTGGCGTTGAGAAACCCTGCTCTGAACCCTCCCCCTGTTTACCTAGAATTATTATGTTAAACAACCATGGTAGGTCAAAGCAAAGAAATTAACATTGCTTCAATATTATTACTTTAGCTATGGACATTTTTAGTATTTTGTCAGTTTTTCTACTAATGACCTTTTTCTATTCCAGAATTTGCTTCTTACACTGTGACAATTTTTGTCTTTTTCCTCGCGGTAGTGGGGTTTGAATTCAGGGCCTATACCTTGAGCCACTTCACTTGCCCTTTTTTGTGGTGGGGATCTTGCAAATTATTTGCCGGGGCCAGTTTCAAACTGCGACCCTCCTGATCTCTGCTAGGATTACAGGCGTGAGCCACCAGTGTCCAGCTGTATTTTTTTTTTCTGGCTCGTTTTTTGTCTTCTTTTGTTTTTCATGACCTTGAAACTTTTGCAGAGATTTAGAAGTGTTTTTTACTTGGATGAGGTACTGGCCCCACCTCTGGAGCATATGGAAATGGGGTGTGTTTTGGGACTATATTTATGACTGCAGAGTGCTGTGGTATTTAGAGAGTTGGGATGAGAAATAATCGATGTGCAAGATGAAGGACAGTCCCACGTAACAGGGAATTTCTCAACCCAGATTCCCACAGCACATTTTAGTCGGCCCGTTAAGAACTCCAGCCCTTCCTCCTAACTTATACTCAATGAAATGACTTGTCTGAAATCTAGCATTTGGCAAGTAGTAAATTTCAAAATAAAAGCTTGATTTTTTAGAGTCTTAATCTAGGAACTTTACTTTTTTTTTTTTTTTTTGAGACAGGGTCTTGCTATATAGCTCAGGCTGGCTTCAAACTCACAGTCCTCCTACCTCAGCATCCTGAGTGCTGGGATTAAGAGCATGTACTACCACACCTGGCTCTAAGAACTTTTTATATCTAGCAATTACTGTCTCCATTAAAAATGGAGGCTTTAATATTTTCAGCAACAATTTAAATCTCTAAAAATTTTTATTATATTACTAAGTAGATAAAATATTTTTATTTTATCCGATGAGATACCATATTAAATTGTGAGTCTCAACCCAATGGAAACATTGAATAAATTTAAAGAACTTGAATTCACAGTGAGGGGTAATATAGTCTTATGATGACGAAGACAGAGGATCAGGCCACAAGTGTGTTGATGCAATTGTCTGCATCCCTCCACTGCTTTATTTTTCTTTATATCATTCCCCCACAAAGAGCATGCAGTTATTTACTTGTTTATCTTCTGTTTTCACCCACTTAAAAAGCAAGCTCAATGGGAAAAAGGGCTTTGCTTTGTTTCCAGCTGTATTCTCTGACTCTCTAATGGGGAATACCATGAAATTCATCCTTGAATAGTATGTAAAGAGGTTTAGATGGAAAGAATAACACAGGCCAAGTGTCCACATGACCCGAACCTGGGTTTTGGCCTGCTCTTATGATAGAAATGCTATTTTGTATTTATTTAATTTGTGTAAACTGCAGTGCTACCCATAATATTCCACATCCAACTTTTTCACCTGATGGTATAGTTTGAGATTTATCCTTTTATTAAAAAATATGTAGTTCTAATTCAGTGGTTTCCACCAAAGGATGATTTTGTCCTTCAGGGGATATTTGGCAATGTCTGGAGATGTTTTTGATTGTTACAACTGGAGATGGTATCTGGTGAGTAGAGGCCATGTTTGCTGCTAAGCTTCCTACAATGCCCGGTTATTGTGCATTGTTCTTTCCTCACAGCATAGAATTATCTGGCCCAATTGTTCTGAGCTTGAGAAACTATGGGTGCTTTTTCCCTTTAATCTGTGGAATAGTATTCCCTTGATAGCGTATATCAGATTTACTTTATATCTGTTCCCATATTGGCGATCATTCTCTGCAAAGAACATCCTTGAGGATGCTGCAAAGAACATCCTCACCAGTGTCTGTCTGTCTGTCTGTCACATGTGTGTGTGTATGTGAGAATTTCTGGTAGCCACACTCTGTCTTCTAGAAAATACTTCCATTGCCACTCCAGAGTGGCTGGACCCATTGGCTTCCATATCACACCTGGGATTCTAATTCCATGCTTCCCCAGCACTTGATAACATTTAAGTTTTACATTTTTTTTGCCAATTTGAAAATTTTAAAATAGTTTTTAACAATTTTCCTACTTATGAATAGGGCAGATAAGAATATTTATTCACAAGCAAAAGCAGTCTACAAAAAAATTAAAAACCAAAATAAAGGCCCATAATTCCTAAATTGCCAGAATAAAGATTTAAAGATTTTCAAGTAATTAGCAGAAAGATGAATACCCTCATTTCATCCCACCTTTGACCCTGTCCTCACTGCAATATCTCTTGTGTCAAGTTTGATCACCACCAATCATACGGGGCTCATTAACTCTTGAGGTTGCCTCTTTGTGTTTGGAAACCTACTATTGACAAATTTGTGCATCATGACCTTGATTGTCTGAGAGAAAGAACATGACTTCTAAAGAGAGGTCCTAGCTGCATCCTTGTAAGACTTGCTGGAGAGCTGACCTAGTCAGGTCACTGTCACCCCAGGTAGACAGTGGAAGAGAAGCCAGGGACTCCCTAGAAGGTCAGGGAGGCTGAGAGTCATGGCACTTCCATTCCGTTCCTTGCAGGGCAGGTGTGGGGAATGAGTTGCTGTGCATACTACCCAGTGCAGTCAGTCAAGCATGTACACACAACTTCACTTTGTTCATCTCTATATCTTACATATTATAAAACTGCATTTTAAGAGACTGAGCTTCACTCTTTCTTGCCAGTAGAGGTCAGTGATGCTCAGTGGTTCTCCACCAGTGTGACTTTTGACCTCCCTACCCCAGCTGTTTAGCAATGCCTGGTGACACTGCTGATTGTCACAGCTGTGGGTGTGCTACTGGCACCTGTTGCTCAGAGGTCAGTGATCTTGCTTACACCTTCACTGCCCAGAACCAGCCCCCATCACAAACAATGTGTCCCCAATGTCAACAGTGCCAATTGGAGAAACCTTGGTGTAGAGTCTTTTGAAGAAATATGACAATCTCTAGGAAAATTATTATCATAAAATAAGAACAAACATTTAACTACACAAACTGGGTTGCATTGGTGTGTGTGTGTATCCCATTTTCCTGACAAGTCTGGTCCCAGGGAGAAGGCAGGAGTGGGCTGGCAGGCACAAGGCCAGGTTTTGATATTAGCAAAGTCTCTTTAGTGGGGGCTGTGCAGGGTAAGGAGAGGTGGTTTGGGAGGTGGCAGACCTGTCCACTGAAGGGGTGGGAAGTGACCCAGTGACTCCTGTAGGGTAGAGCAGGGGGTCACTAGGATGCAAGGGCTGTGCCTTGGAGTGTCAGGAGGCAGAGCCCTGACTCTTAGGAGCCTAAGGGGCCATCTTATTGGCTGGAGCCCTGATTCTCAGGAGCCTAAGGGGCCATCATGCTGGCTGTGAAACCCTGAGGGGTTTCACTGAGGAGAGGAGGGTTTGGGGCCCCTGGGCAGGATCATATCTACTGCTGGCTCTCCAGCTGACTGTGAGACTGTGTGCTGAGCTGGTGTGGGCTCTGTGACATGTCGGGAGGCAGACTGTGCAGGCCGAGGGAAAGCTTTACTGGACAGCAGTCTCTTCCTCACCTGGGGAAGAGCCAATGCCTCTGTTGCAGCCCGGGCCTGGGCACAAAAGGCCTGGGCCCTCCATCTCTGGTTATGGGCTTGAAGGCAGATGGCGTGGGTGCAGGGCTCTGCTTACTTATCTTGGGGTCAGGGACCTCAAACCAGAGCGGCCCGTCGAACTTCCTTTTCCCTTCCTTTTCCCTTGCACTGGCTGAGCGCCTTCTGCACAGTCTCCTTGGCGCAGGGGTCGGGCTTCTCCTCAGGGGGTGGGCAGCTGAAGCGGCTCCCTGAGCACCCAGAGGAGAATAGGCCTTTCATCCCGCGCTGGTGCCCGCGGATGTACTTCGCTGCCCAACGCCTGCGCTTCGGGAAATGGTAGCGAGTGCCCAGAGGACCGGGAGTCACAACGAGCCAGACGGGCAAGGTGCGGAGAGGGTGCCTGAGAGCCTTGGTGGCCAGTGACCCCGAGGCTCTGGCGTGGTTCATGCCAGGCTGCACGGTAGGGAGGCGTGGGGTGCTCACCAGGAGCTTGGGATCCTGGGGGCGCCCGAGCCTGGCAAAGTGGTGCTCCTGGGTAGAGGACCGCAGCACGACCTCGCGTGGGCCCAGGAAGCTGCCCAGGAGGGCCCTGTGGTGGTTGGGCCTGGGCCTCTGAGAGCGGGACTTCTGGGCCCAGGTCGGCATTGTGGCCTTGTGGGTGCCCAGGTACCTGCCCATGAGAGCGCTGTGGTGGCGAGGTTGGATAGAGCCTTCCAGTGGGGATCTTGTTCTCGAGGTCTGTGGATATGGCCAGAGGTGAAGCTCACAAGACTCGAGTGATGGTTGGTATCAGCGCACAAGCAAAGTATGGGGAACATGGGACACGCAGGGTCTTGCACGGGCCAAGCCCACGCACCCCAGACAAGAGGACAGCACAGGGTGCATCAGCACCCAGGACGCCCCATGCCATCTGGACAACAGGGTCAGTTCTAGCCTTTTTCCTTCCCATTGCTGGTCCTACACACTAGCTTTGGGCAGAGGGGCCTGGCACCTGCCTTGACTTTTGTACCTGACACTGCGAGGGAGAAAATATGAGGACTCTGCAGGCAGCTATTGACAGAAGGGTGCTCTCTTTCATTATTGTAAATATGAATATAATACACTTGGATGCTCTTTTATGGAAAAACAAGTAACTAATTTACTGTTTTCAGTAAAGGTGACTGATGTGGTTCATTTTTCAGGATGGATGTTAACGCCACTTTTTGCAACTTAGTTGTTTAGGAAATGGAGAAAGCCATGGGGATTTATGTTTAGTGCTGGTGTTGTTAATTTTTTGTGGACTCTGCTATAACATTCAGTCATCATATATCCACGTAGAGCTTGTCTTTACTCTGAGCCATTTCTTTCTTCACTTGTACTGGTAATTCATGTATACAGAAAAGAATGAGTCACATTTCCAATTTCCCATTGAAAAGCATGTAACTGCAAAGTACAGTGTTCAAAGACTGGTGGTGAATTGATTATAGAACTTAAATTTGGAGGTCTGTTCAAAGCAATGCAGAAGAAAATGCTCTTAAGAACTTCTTCCTCAAAAGTGCATGCAGAAAGTATGTCTGTCATGTCAGAGTGCCACAGCTGGGGTGGGGAAGGGATAGAAGTAAAGGCTGAGAGAGCAAGTGTTAAATCAAGAACCAGCAACAGATTCTCCTTGGATCTCAGAGGTGAAGGCTGAATGGATCAGCAAACTTGATGAAGACATGCCAAAGGCTTCTGTGGTTCAAGTGCTGAGGAAGCAAAGTGATGTCAGCTACCAGCTGTTGAGATCCAGCTACCAGGGATCTCATCCCTAATACTCTCTATGCCTCATTCCTTTTTTTTTTTTTTTGGCAGATCCCTCATTTAAGGAATTATCCCCAAGTATATGATTTTGAAACAATGGGAACTTCCCGTAATAATTTTTTTTCTTACTAAGTCATTTCTTCCAATGATATAAATGGCTCTTCACACAGCTAATATGCCTCATAGGATGGTAATCACACAAGAGGGAGCAGTTTAATTCCATTTGGGATGATATTCTTACAATGCATTTTTTCTTTCCATCCTTCGCAGAATTTCACATGTCTTGCTTTGCAATGTAACCCAGAGGGTATCATTCTGGTTTGTGGTTACAGACCCATCAAAAAATCATACTCTTCCTGCTGTTGAAGTACAGTCTGCCATAAGGTAATCACCCCTAAATATGTCCTTTACTGCTCAACTTGATGATTAACTCAACTGTTTTCTTAGCTACTAAAGAGTTCTCACTTTGCTCCCCACGTGATTTATTGACTAAAATATGGATGATTTCATTGAGTTAGTTTCTGTTAGAGGTTAGAGAAGACTATTCTCATTAGGAACAGTTTTTGCCTTTGAGAAGACATTTGGCAATGTCTCGACAAATTTTTCTTGTCACATCTGTGGGGAGGGGGCTGCCACCAACATGGAGTAGGCAGTAGGATGTTGCTATGTACAGGACAGCACTTCACACAGAGAATTATTTGACCCCAAATGTCAATTGTGCTGTGAAAAACTCTGGTTTAAATATAAGCTAAGAGTATTTAGTATTGTCTTCTTTTGGCAAGAATCCTTGGGTGGCACCATTGTGTGATGGTTGATGACATGGACCCTGGGCCCAGAATGCCTAGGTTTTTAATTTTGGCTTTGTCTTTTGCCAACTATTTGAATACAGAGAAGTTACTTGCCTTCTTTTTGCCTTCTCATTATTTGTAAAACACAAATGACTATGATACCACTCTCTCAGAATTACTGAGATTAAAAAAGTTAATAAATGTAAGGAATTCTGAAAGACAAGCCATACCATTGTGCTTTATTTTAAAACCAAGGGAAATATTTTCGTTTCTTGGATCTCTAGAGACTTATCTTTTTTGATCAGTGTACACAGTCTTTACCTTAAAAGTTACTTTTTGAAAAATAAGGCAAAAATCACAACTCATATTAAACTCTAACTCAAATTAAAATGAGTACTATCACAGATTTTGCTATCTCATTAACTAATGAGAGAGCCAGTAAGATGTTAAAACTGTTTCAAAGGAGACTTCAAGGAAACACACACACACATACACACACACACACACACACACACACACACACACACAAAATGAGGAATGATGAAATGCATTTACAAAAGATGAATCAGTCTCTCTGTCAAGCAGTAATCAATCATGTTCCACCAGGTACAATTCATTTGAATTCATAAGTACAGAATCATTTACATTATGTTAGTTTTCTAGAACATATAGATTTACAAAATACCTCAGAGAGGTGTGAAAATTGCCTAGAACAGTACACCAGGCAGGACTCTTGGCCGAAAGTCTAATGATTTTTTTCTCCCATTTCATGTCTTTCGTATTTTTTCCTAAAGTTGCTCCCCTTTCCTCCTTGGGATCATAACAAACTTTCAAAAGTGAAACTAATTTTTTACTTTCAAGAAGCAGAAGGATGCAATTTATTTTTATTTTAATTAATGTGCATTTTGTATGGGTCAGAAGCTCCAATACCACAAATGATTGATGTTGAGCAAAGTTGTATTGGAAAAATAAGTTTAGGAGATAAACTCTTTCAAAAAAGAAAGAAAAAAATCAAAGTAAACCTCCCTATAAAAGGTTTATAAGTTACTGAAACACATATATTCTCTTTACCTAGGATAAATGCCTAGTTGAAAGAACTCACTTGCTGTCTGTAAAATATTAATACTTAAGATAATAATTATATAATCAAATGCCAAAGGTTTTTGTGAATAATTACCTATTTCTTTTGCTGAAGGAAAGGCATTGAGGATCTATATCAATGGCAAATGGTTTAGTTTGCTCTAAGTATGAGGTTTTAACCATTTAGTGAGTAATACATAGAAATATCATATTTCATGTGAAAGGGATCTGAGAGTGCCTCAAGGAAAATGACAGCAGTGTAGTTAAACCAGGCTTCAGTAGATGTGAGGAGGGAGAATGAGTGCTTGGGATGAAGGTAGGAGAAGTAGATGAACATCCTTTCAACAAAATGTCTGCTTCAAAGGTCCTAAGCAGAAGTTGTTTAAGAGGTGGGGATGGCCAGTAGAATGAGAATTTATGTTAGGAATTTGTAGAGTACAATAAGGTTGGATAAAAATACAAGAAACAATACTAAGAAGGAAAAACAGAGTGGAAAAAAAGGAGGTGGTACCTAGAGGGCAGGTAGTAGGAATTTCAAGTCTGAAGAATCTAATTCTACCTAATATTTGCATAACACTTTTTGGTTCACAGGCACGTCTTATGCATCTGTGTCATTTAATATCATCACCAATAATTTTTAAGTATAGTAATTATTATTATTCCTGGTTTATAAGTGAGGAAACTGAAGCTCAAGGAGATTGCTTTGATAAAACTACCATGTTAGAAAGAAAGAGTGGGGACTTGAACTAGGGATTCTGCTGCCAAATCTACAGTGACTTTTAAATTTAACTTTATCTTGTTAATGTATTTTGTTACTGTATATTAATTGTTTGAAGTAGTGGGTGACTTTTTATACATGCATATAACATACTTTGATCATATTTGCCCACTCTCTGCAGTGATTTTCTTAGTCTATATTAGAGTATTCACACCTATGGAATGAGGTGAGGGAATGCACAACCAGTTGAAGGTGTCTATTGTAGCTCTTTTGTGAGGGCCTGGTATAATTTAACCCTGGTCTTAGCTGGAAGATCTCCATAGTGACTGATGTCTATTGGGATTCCAGTGGTGAAGGAGATTTAATCTGTACCTGAGCTAGAACTTCCAATCAGCCTGATAGGTGACAGAGCATGTTCCCAGCCTAGAGTAAGAAAGTAGCAATGGGTTAACCAACTGGGTGGATAGAATCAGTATACAGGGCAACTTTTCATTTTCCTATGAGTTATAGCTTAGTAGTGGATTCATTATTTTGTGGAAGTATTTGCATTTCCATATTTTCAATACTAGATTATGAAGAAGGAAAATATTCTATGGTTTGATAAAATTATGTTTAAATTACCCCTTATTATAGATTATTTGACTGGGGATCTCTTTTACATCTATGACTAACCATGCCTCAGCATTGATTTTGTGTGTGTGCGTATGGTGCTAGAGGTTAGCCTAGTGCATACTAAGCAGTGCTCTGCCACTGAGCTACATCCCCAGCCCTCAGCATAGATTTTTATTTTCTGAGGGAGATCTTCCCCGATGGTCTGGCACTGATCTGTGGAGATTCTCAAGCCATTGCTATCAGGCTCTAGACCTGAACTGTCCAGTATTGTAGCCACCTACCACATGTGCCTATCAAGCATTTGAACCATGGCTAATCCAAAATGAAGTGTAGAATATATACCAGATTTCAAAGATAGTACAAAATAAAATGTGAACCAAGTCAGTACTGATTATATGTTATATTTTCTTGGATCTATTGAACAAAAATACATTATTAAAATTTAATTTCCCTATTTCTTCGTACTTTTTAATAGTATATGTAACTACTAGGAAATTTTAAGTCATGAAAGGCCCACATTATATTTCTATTTACCAAGTAAATGAAGCTCACTTGTGTAGTGTGAATTCTGTAAAAGGCATAAAATATCTCCAAGGAATTGACTTGCATAGTTTGCAAATAAGTAAGAGCCAGGTGCTAGTGGCTCATACCTATAATCTTAGTTACTCAGGAAGGAGAGATCAGGATAGCCATTCAAAGCCAGCCCCAGGCAAATAGTTCTCTCCCTATCTCTGAAGAGCCCATCACACACACACACACACACACACACACACACACACACACACACACACACGGGCTGGAGTGGCTCAAGCAATAAGAATGGTTGCCTAGCAAGTGTGAGGCTCTGAGTTCAAACACCAGTGCTGGGAGTGTGTGGGGGAAACAAAAGGTAAATAAACAAAAAACCTCAACAAATTCCAGTAAGAAATTCATTTTTTTTCAGTTAAATAAATCTTTGCTATGAATTCCTCCCTGACTGCCACCACCATCCAAAATGCAGGTTTTCTCTAGGAAAAGTTGCACATCTTGATATTTTTCTACACTTTTGGACTCCTGAGCCACCATTGCTTTTAGTCATATGGAGCCATTCACAGTTTCCTGAACAAGTCATATTTCACCCTGGTTCCATTCCTGTGTTTACTAGGTACTTAAGTCTTTAGTTCTTTAGAACTCCTACTTATCCCTTAAAACACAGCTCAAAAATTGCCCCACAGAAAAACAGCCCTGACTGCTCACTGTAATATACTTTGCCTCCCCTGTGTTCTTTCTGTGCCCATATTTGCCATTTTCACAGAACATTTTGCTCTGCATTGGAGTTACAAATATACTAATTGGCCACCCATCTAGACTGTGAGCTTCTGAGGATTTTTATTTCACTTTGTATCTTTAGCACTTCACACAGTTAATTTTTGGCAAATGTTTGCTGAATTAATGGGAAAAAATCATGTTGATAGATTCAATGCCACTCGTGATTTATTTTATTTATTTATTTTTGGCAGTTCTGGGATTTGAACTCAGGGCTTTGTGCTTGCTAGGCAGGCACTCTACTACTTGAGCCACATCTCCAACCTTAGTTTATGTTTTCTGTTCTTAGTTTTCTTTTCTTCCCATGTATGTCACCCACTTTTTACATGTAATTTTATTTTTTTGGAGGGGGGATGTTGGTATTTATGTAAGCCGTCTTAAATAGAGTTCCAGATGCTACCTTTTAGGAAATAAAGTATGGTGGATAGAGCTCAAAACTCAAGACTCTGGTTACTTCTAGAATATTTGCAACCATGGAAGAAAGCAATACATAGATGGGCATCTCTCTGGCAGCCAGCACTGCAGCCTGCTGAAAGAAACGTCAGCCTGATTGCCTTCAGCAACTTTCTAGCCAACCTCAAGTCTTTTTTTTAACAGTAAACTTCTGTATAGTTCTTTTTCAAACAGAATTTCTATGCATAGACCAAGAGAAACCAAGATTTTTTTTATTGTTGTGCTGGGGGTACATTGTGACATTTACAAAAGTTCTTACAGTATATCATAGTTGAATTCACTCCCTCCATTATTCTCCTTTATCTCCCCTTCCTCCATTCCTAGAATAGTTTCAACAGGTGTCATTTGTCTATTTCATACAGGAGTACATAAAATTTCCACAATATTCACCTTCCTACACCCTTTCCTTATATCTTCTCTCCTCCCACTGGTGCCAACCCCCAGACAGCACCTATTTTAGCTTCCTATCCTCCATTTTTTGCAAAAAGGCATTTTTGTTTGTATAAGATAGCTATACAGAGAATTTCATTGTGGCATTTCTATGTATATATGTATTATAACCCAAATTGCCAACCTGAAGTCTTCTGCTAGGAGGGTGTTCTGTTTATAGAGGTATTTATAATCATGAAGAGATAGGTCTGTGCTTTGTTTCTAATTTTTTTTCATTTTTTAATTATCATCACATTTTAGAATGAATAGGAACCGGATCAACAATGCCTTCTTTTTAAATGACCATACTCTGGAATTTTTAAAAATTCCTTCCACTCTTGCACCACCCACGGACCCACCTGTGCCCATCTGGATTATTATATTTGGTGTGATATTTTGCATTGTCATAGTTGCAACTACACTACTGGTTTTATCAGGGATCCGGCAACGTAAAAGGTAAGATACTTAGAGGGAATGATTTAAAGAGTATTTGACTGTTTTCACATGACTTGGAAAAATGAGAGGAGTTTCCTCTGGTTGAAGGAAATGCCTTAAACTTGAATGTCTGTTATGATTTTGACTGTTTTGTTGTTTTAGAGTCCAGTGTCCTCTATTTAATGAACTCTTTCCATGATTTATCTCTTCTCTTCCTCTATTCATTCTATATTATATGAATGTTTCATATGCAGACTTGATTTTAACATATATATTGTGATTTTTGAAAGCTGTATACACAAAGCTAAGCAGACTTTTCAGGTAGACAGAATTAACCTTTGGTGGTAATTTACATCCAAATGCCAGTAGTTTCACAGTTCTTTTATGCCTTTCCATCTTCGTGCCTCTTCTTGGCCCACAGGCCACCTTCTTTTCCCAAATGCCATGTGCTATTTTAGTCTTCCCTCCCACTGATGGATCCTCATCTCTCTAGTGCTTATGATATATAGAGCTGTGTTCTTTATGGTCAGAATCACCTAGAACACAGTTTTTTTTGGCAGTACTGGGGTTTGAAATCAGGGCCTCACACTTGCTAGGCAGGTGCTCTACTACTTGAGCCACCCCACCAGACCTGTTTTGTGTTGGGTATTTTCAAGATAGGGTGTCACGAACTATTTGCCTGGGGCTGGCTTTGTACCATGATCCTCCTCATCTTTGCATCCTTAGGCGCTAAGATTATAAGCGTGATCAGCTGGTGGCTTGCAGAACACTTGTTTAAAATGTAGTTTCTTTGGCCATATCTCAGACCCATTGAATTAGAATCTCTGAAGGGGATTAATTTTAATGTTTAACAGGCTGTTCTAATTAATTTAGTTTGAGAGCGTTAAGTTTCACAACTTATATACAGGATCCTACTTCTTGAGTTCATTTACATGCAAACATCGATGTCTAAATTATTGAAACTGCTTCACAAGGGAACTTCAGATAGTGGGAGAGTTACTGCGGCAGGTAGCAGGAAGGAGAAGAGGCAGAATTTCTCAACATAATGAAGGGAGAAAATAATTTTGTTTATAAGTACCTCTAATTAGAGAGGAAGATGAGAAGTTCCTTGATTCTTCACCAAACACTTTAATGCTTGTAAACCTTCTGATATCCAGAAAGAGAAATTCTGGTAAGTGTGACTCACAGGCACATGTATTCCAAAAATCACAGGGCCATGCTTTTAGAAAGGGTTTGTACCCATGTGAGATATGTGGGATGTGGTTGGCCAAAGTATATGTTGAATTAAATGCTTCTGCTCACATTTACTACTTTTCATGTCTTCCTCTAGTTGCTAACTGACAGTGGGCATTTAAAATATTAGGCATTGTAATTTTTCACAATATTAGGTAAAAATACTATGGATTAAATCTAGTGTATGTCTATGTCTCAAATTAAGCCCAAAGATTAGGATCAAGTTGTATTTTCTTGATTTCTTAATGATCTTGACATGACTTTTTTTTTTTTTTGGCGGTACTTGGGTTTGAACTCAGGGCCTCATGCTTGTGAGGCAGGTGCTCTAGCACTTGAACCACTCCATCAACCCTTGACGTGACCTGTAATGCAAAGAGACTTACTACAAAAGACTGCTTGGTTTGGTTTGGTTTTGGCTTTTAGAATAGTAAGAAACATTCTGTTGCCACATTTGAATACCTATGTTTAATATTTTTAAGTTTTGTATCAATTCTGAGATGCTATGATTCTGTGGTTTCAAATGATTGGAAACCTTTGTAAATTCTCTTTATCTCCTTATTTACCAATTTCTTCAATAGTACAATACAATGTAGGAGTTAGAATAATGGATTCTGGAGATAGATTGCTCAGATTCAAAGTATTTGTCTCTTAGATCCTTCTTTGTATATGGATATCAGGAAGCACAAACAATGAGTCGGGGAAGCTGAGTATGGGAGAATATGGTTTGTGGTAGTAGAGTCAAGTTGGTTAAATTTATCTTTACTGTCTGTGTATAGATAAGTTTTCTAGGGCAATAGCAAGATGCACTGGAAATAATTAACTCGATAGGATAAAAGAGTTAATACAGTAGAATGCTTAGTGTGGTACCTGGCACTCAGTGACTACTCAATAAGTGTTAGCTGTAACTTATTTTATTATCTTGCCATTTGCTGGTCTTTCAGCTAGTTTGTGATGGGATCAGATATCTCTTTCGGAGCATATTCTACAGTAATATAATAATTGGGTGCATAGCATCATAATCTGTTGCCTGGGAGAAGTGAGGCTGTGGTTACAACCCTGCCTTTACAAATTCATTTCACATTCAAACTAGGAAAACAGATGGACAAATCTCTTGTATAAAACTGGAAAAGCATCAATAATTAGCAAATATAGTCAGGACAATTATGATAACCTCCTGAGATAAATTGTTTGTTGTTCTTTAAGTTTGAGACGATCTGTGGTGGTAAGTTTCTCTTGGGCAAAATATTGCTTCAAAAATGAGAACAGGGTACAGTTTAAAGTGGGGAAAGCCCTGATAATTGGGATGAAAACCCTTTCTAACTATGGAAAATATAGGAGTTGCCCTTATAGGCTTTAGTCTTGAGGAAGACAGCTAATGTTTAACAATGCAATCTACATATTAGATAGTAATGAACATAGTTTGTATGGTTCAAAATTTAAACTTAGAAGGCCTGGAGGGACCATGTGGTCATCTAAGTCACTATTTTGTTTCTGTGGAAAAGTGCCAGTCATCTAAGACATGCTTACTTAAACTTACTGTTGAGGAAGTGTCTCAAGCAAAACTTTAATAATTCTGTAAATTTTGTCAAGAACAGCATCATGTTGATTCTTCAGAGCTACTGAGTAGAAAGTTTGGACTGGCGTCCAAGCTAGGTAAACTCAAACACCAGCCCATGTCATTTACATAAATGATCTTGATTGAGTCAGCTGATTTCCATGGGTTTTGGTTTTCCCAACTGACATAGGGAGATAAATCTCATAGAGCTTTTGTGAAGATTAAGTGACATAGATGCATATAAAGTACCCAGGATATAGTATGTTAAATAAAAATTAATTACTATTATTCAAGATCAGCTTAACTCATTGCTATGATTAAGGAGTGCTGGGAAAGGATCTTTTTCTCACCCATGTATTGCCATTATATTGTAGAAAATTCTCCAGTTCACTGACTCATTGCTTGGGATTTTATTAGGTAATAAACACCTATTTTATTTTACATTTTATGGTGTACAGGTGATGTTTATATGTATACATTGTGAAATGATTAAAACTAATCAGCATATATATCACCACACATATTTATAATTTTTTGTGGTGAGAACAATTAAAATCTATTGTCTCAGTGATTTTGAAGTATACAGTATATTATTTTTAACTATAGTCACCATGCTGTGCAATAGATCTCCCAAACTTACTCATCCTGTATAACTGAAACTTTTTACCCTTTGACCAATGTCTTTCCACCCCCACCTCCATACCTCCAGCTACTGGCAACCACCATTCTACTCTCTGCTTCTGAGTTTGATGTTTTTTTAGATTCCACATATGAGTGAGCTCATGTGCTATTTGTCTTTCTGTGTTTGGCTTACTTCACTTAGCATAATGTCTTTCAAGTTCATACATGTTGCAAATGACATGGTGTTCTACTTTTCTAAAAGGCTGAATTGTAGTCCATTGTATGTATGTACTACATTTTCTTCATCCATTCATCCATTGATGGACAGTTAAGTTGATTCTATGCTTTGGCTATTGTGAATAACACTGTAGTGAACATAAGAGTGAAGATAGCTCCTAATCATATTGGTTTCGGTTCCTGATGTATACCCAGAAGTGGGACTACTGGATCATATGGTAGTACTATTTTTAATCTTTTGAGGAACTTCCATATGGTTTTCCATAATGGATGTACTAATTTACATTACCACCAATAATATACAAAGGTTCCCTTTTTTCCACATCCTGGTCAACACTTGCTATCTTTCCTCATTTTGGTAATAGTCATTTTAACACATGTGAGGTGATATCTCATTGTGGTTTTATTTACATTTTCTTATATACCTGAGTATTTTTTCATGTATCTTTTGGCCATTTGTATGTTTTCTCTTGAAAATTGTCTATTCAGATTGTTTGCCCATTAGGTTATTTGTTTTCTTGCTATTGAGTTCAGTTCCTTATATATTTGGGATATTAAATGCCCTAACAGATGTATGGTGTGCAAATATTTTCTCTCATTTCATAAGTTGTTTCTTCACTGTATTGATTGTTTTCTTTGCTGTAAGAAACTTTTAGTTTGACGTAACTATTTTTGCTTTTATTGCCTGTGCTTTTGGGATCATATCTAAAAACTTATTCCCCGAATCGATGTCAAAGAGCTGTCCCCATATGTCTTCTTTAGTCTTAAATCCATTTAAGTCTTTAATCCATTTTGAGTTGATTTTTGTATTTGTGGAGAGATTATAGCTCAATTTCATTTTTCTGCATTTGAATATCCAGTTTTCTCAACACCATTTATTGATGGTACTGTTCTTTTCCCATTGTTTGTTCTTGTCAACTTTGTTGAAGATCAGTTGACCATAAATATGTGGATTTATTTTTTTGCTTGCTATTCTGTTCCATTGTTCTGTGTGCCTTTTTTCATGGCACTACCATGCTAAAGAAACACATATTTTAAAATGAAAATGATCTTATGTAGCATACCGGTCACATAATAATGGTGAACTGGTTGACTAGCTCTCTAAAAAATTCTCTGATTTGTAGCATTTGGCATTTTCCTAATCAGGGCTGAAAAATTCTACATATGAAACAGACAACCGTTGTAAGTTTGTACTGGCCAGTTCCAGCACACCATTACAACCATCACTTCTCTTTGAAATAATTTGAGGAAGTTGCTTCTCTAGTTACATCTAGTTGATAACAGTAGCTTGGGGAAAAGATTTGTTGAAGGAAAAGAATTGCAAGGTGATTTTTTTCTTTTTGGATAACAATTAGGGAACTGGACAAGTGGGAAGGTAACCAGGATCAGCTGCATATATTTCACGATGATGTCTGTACTAGATCTGTCTAGCCCTAGCCCAGAAGTAGGCATCTTATTATCTGATTAGCGTCATGATGATAGTGATGGTGATGGTGGTGATGTGATAATGTTGATTATTATGATAGTAATAATGATGAAGTTGATGATGTGTTGAATGTTTTAATAGAAAGCATTTGACCAAGACTCTTGGTTTTAGGTTCCAGGTACTGACATTTTTTTGCTGAGTGACCTTGATTAAGTAATATATGGAAAATGGATAATAATACTTTCTCAGGTAGTTATAATGATGTGAAGACAATAATCAGAGAATATACACAGATGCTTTATGCACTGGAAAGTGCAATATCAAGTTACTAGCATAATCATAAAAATCACTTTGTGGTACATAAGAGTCACATAACAGCACACTTTCAGACTCACATGTACATAGTATAGTTGATTTGTTAATCTAGTATATAAATGGATTGCAGTGTTAGACTTTATTTAGATCTAAGTTTGCAGCTGGGTCTTAGGAGGGGACCTTACCAGTTATCTAGATCCAACCCTTTAGAAACCAAATCACAGAGAGGTAAAAATATTTTATTTCTTTGTTGATCAGCCATTCTGTGATAGGAGCTATAGTATATATCATGGAAGAGATAAACATAGATAGCATGAATGGTCCTTGCCTACAAGGAGATTATACTCTTATAGCTGGTAACCAAGCCAAGTTAAGGACTTAGGACATAGAACCCTAGGTAATGCTCACTGAGCAGAGTCATTAGTAAATTTGTTTGCTATGTTTCTAGCTACACTTTTTTTTTCCTGTAAGGCCAATAGTAAATAGAAGTGCATTTGTATTTCCGCAAGCCTTGCTTTTTGCATAAGGAAATAGGACTCGGTCAACATTTTCATATTATTCAAACTTTACATTCTTATGAAATCTTAATTAAATGAATAAATTGTTTTAGAATAGAAGCATAAATAAAATGAGAAATTTCAAAGTTAATTGTTTTCCTTCTCTGAGTTTAAAATCTACATAACCAATAGGAAAGCACTGTAAGTGTTTTGGGTGGAGCTTAGGGAGACTAAAATAAAATTCTAGGTCAGCTCCTTTCACCAATCTGTTGCATTCTGAAAGGCAAGTTGCTATACATATTTGAAACTTAGTCTCTTCATCTCAAAACAGGGTTAAAAATAAAATCTGCATTGTACTGCAATGAGAATTGGATGAGATAATGTATACAAAACACCTAGTCTGATTTCTGCCATGTAATAGATACTTATCATCATTATTATTGCTGTTACATGGCGGATATAAAACAACTTACCTTTGGGTGCACGGTTAGAAAGTTGTGATGCCAAGATTTAAAACCAAATAGACTCCACCACAAAGTCTGTCAATGTCACTGTGCTATGGTGCCCACTCAAAACCGATTAGCAGGACAATGCCAGTTCCCAATAATTAATTCTGCCCTATTTGAAAGTCATATTTGTCTTTTCTTTATCGTTTCTCTGGCTGTTTCTTTGGCTCTTCAGCCCTATTTTGTTTGAAGAGACAGATATATTCTTTCTGCTTTTAGACAACAATATTTTATCTCACAACAGAACAAATGCTGTTACTCTATACCTCCTAACTACAAGGGCTACCTGAGATTTCTATGTCTCCCTTCTGTCCCTCTTCTCCTGCATTTATTGGAGATATCCATTCTCAAGTGGACATCTTTATGACCACTGAAATCATAAGGTGCTGCTGACTGCTTAAAATATTCTAAAATATTTTTCTGATAACACAAGAGGTAGTTTTAGTCACAAGTTTTTCAACTCCTTCCTGAACTACCTGACGTTGCAGGAACGGCGGAAGTCATTAACATTCAATTTTTACTTTTCAGGAAAAAGAACTCATGTTTTTAGCGGAACATCAAATCAGAATGATGCAGAAAGACAGTTAAGTTTTATTATTCTTAGTAAGAGCAATGCACAGGCAGTGAATCAGTTTATTACAGCACACATTATTAAATGTGACAAAGTGCTATATTACTGTTAGATAACCTTTGAGCTGCTTATCATTTCTACCAGCTAGCAAGTTACTGACATTGCACTTTGTGAAGCCCAGCAATGCCAAGACTCTGAATAATTGGATCTAAGGTCGCAAAAAAAAAAAAAAAAGTACCTAATTTGCCACTGACACAACTCAATTTGATAAATTTCTCTCAGATTCTTTTTTTGGGGGGGGGCTTGGGAAATTCTTCTTCTTCTAAAGCAGAGACATTTGTCTTCCTCTGGTTGTATGTTCCTTTTTAGTTTTTCCCCGTTCATTGTGAAACTTGTGGATTATTTTTCCTTTGTGGCTGGGGCTGGTAAGATTCCTGGCATTGATTTGCACATGTTCAGCTTTCTATCATTTTTCTTCTAACTTCATAAAGACATTTTTTACTGAAGAAACTGACAAATAGACATTGACAACCATTATTTCTAAAACTACCATTGCATTGCACCTACTTCAAAATGCTCCACTCTAAATTTTTTGTAAAATGGGTTTCATGCTTATATACACAAAATTCAGGATAAAATGTATTTATTGTTATGGAAAATTATTATTCATTCCAAGCTCAATGAAGAATGATTTTGGAGGAATTCACATGAACTAGACACTTTTTGATGATAATTTATAAATATATATTTCCTACAAGGATTTCATCCCAGTGAAAAAAATCATTCCTCTCTTTTTGAAAGCATTAAAAATGAAGAGAGGGTGGGGGAGTGAATATGGAGTTTTTTCCTGGCATTGAGTCCTTTCTTTTAGGGGAAATACTGTGTCTCATCCACACAGTAGGCTCTCAAGGCATAGCTGTTAAGGAATGTTGGAAACTGTGAATGGAAGTGATGTTATTGATGGCTGTAGAATGTCAATTGCTTTTGCTTTCTGAATGGCATGGAAAGTGATGATATTCCTTTCCAAAGGAGGAAAAGCTGAAGTGTTCTAGTCTTTCAGTGGTTTTTTTTTAACCTGGCTGGAAGACACTCTCAACACATTAAATTCTAGTGTACCCCAACTTGTGCTGATCACTAATTGTTCATGTTTGGAATGGCCAGTAAAGTGTCTTCACTCTGAGGATGGGAAGACACAGGTGCTTATCTGGACCAAAAGTTTTATGAATTAATTGTTGAAATTCAATGACTTCAATTTAGTGATTGCCTATAGTTTCACTTGTGACATTTGATGATAGCATATACAATGTTAAAATACTTTCAAATAATGACATTGGAATCTACATTGTTGGAATGCTATTTTACTTTTTAAACATTAACTGATTGAAATTATTTAATAAACCATCCATGAAGCCTGGCAAAATCCATACTAAGTCCCTAATCCCTAAGGTAGGAAAATGAGTATTTCCTCCTATTTATTAAAAGAAAACACAAGAGATATGAGAAATTTCATATACACATATATCCTCCTTTCTTTCTTTCTTTTTTTGAAACAGTGTCTTGCTATGTACCCAGGCTGACCTTGAACTCACAATCCTCCTGCCTCTGCCTCCCGACTGCTGGGATTATGGGCCTGGGCTACTATGCCTGGCCATCTTTTCTTCTTTCTGCTTCTTGTGGTAGATCCCACTACCACAAGAAGTGGGATCATGTGTATCCATCTATTCAATCATTTTTTCAATTATCTGTCATCCGCCTGTCCATCCATCTGTTTGACTACCCATCCATTCTCCATCCATCCATCCATCCATCCATCCATTATTTTGTTATCCAGCCAGCCAGCCACTGATCTACATTCATTGATTCATCAATCCTTTGAGCTGGGTGCCCACTCTGGTCTGAGTCCAGGTCAGTTGTTTTACAAAATATCTTTAAATTTGGATTTTTCTGATTAGCGCCTCATTATGACTTTCAGTTAAAAATTGAAGGGGTCAAGAAAAGAAAACATATATCTGGGCTTTTCTCATTGTCCATCTGGAAGCACTTGTCAATTTGTCTGATTGTTGGTAGTGTCCATCATATTGCCCCCTTGACAAAATACAAGTGCCTTTTTGAAATTAATATATTGCATGTGGGGGTGACATTTCGAGACCATGTGTATATTCTGTTCTCTAACCATCTCTTTGTTGTTTTGTACTCATTGACGAGCTTCATCAGAATCAATTATTATTGCAGTGATGAGTTTTACTACTCTTTCTATACTTGCTGGAATTCTCCTGTAAAGAAGAGCTCTCTCTTTTCTCCCCCTTTGTCTACCGTATTCTTTAGAACACATTAAAAATACCTCTCCTGAAGGACTTACAGGTTCCATATTGATCATCATAAAGGAATCTTCACTACCTCTTCACTTGTCAGAGACTCATCAAGGTCCTAAGGTACTCCCACAGTGATGGGGAGTCTCCTGATCACCATAGCAGTTCTCAGCATCCTAGCCAAGGAATCCCTTTCAGATCTGCCTCTTTGAAGGTGCACAGATTCTTGGTATAAGAGAATTCTTGGCAACTCTGTGTGTCACATGGCTAACATGCATGCTTCCATGGTGCCACCAAGGAGTGGTATCCCAACATTACCTGTGATATGCCCCAGAGTTCTCCCTCTGGATGCCTAGAGATACCACCTCTCTTCTTTCCTTTTTCCCCATAATGTGAAGCATAATTGGCTCAGTGACTTAGTCTTTCACAAAAGACAAGAAAACCTTTCAATTTCAAGGCTACAGCTTTTCACACTCCAAGAAAACATTAAGGATTTGGTTACCACTTGAGTTGGGGTAGAAGGATCTACAGAGGGTCAGAATATAAGGAAGTCAAATATATATCCTGTCATGTAGAATTTTTGGAATGACTTGAAATTGCAACTGTGAGTTGTAATATAATTTAAAAAATGTGTTATGAGTTCCAAAAACTTGACTTACAAATTAACACAACTATTTTGTAATGAGTAGAGCCTATCAGTGATATCTGCTATTTATAACAATTACTTACTTTCTACAAAGTAATGTGAATTTGCTTTGTGATATCTCATTTCACTTTAATTTTCACTCAACACTTGTAGACCATTAATTTGTCAAATTCTGTGAGAGGAATTTGTTACTTTTTAAAATTTGATTTTTACTAAGTTCTCCTAAAGTTAAAATTTTAAACTCGTCAATGTACTATATGTTTTCCTCAGTTCCTTCTTGAAATTTGTCTGTGTGAATATGTATGCTTGTATGTATGTGTATAAACACATATTCATTCATATACACATAGAAATATATTTATTCATATACATATATATTTATTGCAGTGTTCTAAATATGACCACTTTTTCTAACCAATGTGTATTTGTCATTGATGCAGAATTATCTTGATAGTATCTTTCCACCTCACCAACTGTTTATGGTCTTTGACATTTATTTGAAAATACATAATATCTGATTATTTCATTATTCTAAGGTTTTTATGCTTCTTTCTATTGTCTGTTTGCCCCTTTCTTGAGAAAGACCATACTTAACCATGTTTACTTCTCCTAGATCCCAATGACTCCTTTATATGCTTTTAGGAAGAACAAAGGACCATCAGAAATGGATGATGCAGAAGATAAGTGTGAAAACACAATCACAATTGAAAACGGCATCCCCTGTGATCCCCTGGACACAAAGGGAGGGCACATTAATGATGTCTTTATGACAGAAGATGAGCGACTCACCCCTCTCTGAAGGTTATACTTGTTTCTATTTGACTGATGAGCATCCTAACATACCCAGGGAAGATAATATTTTTTGTTTCACCATTCTTCTTTTGTAAGAAAATTTGGATGTTCTTGAGAGTGATAGGCAATCAATTATATCCACAAAACCAACAGAAATCATAAGGCATTGACTACTCAAAATATCCTGAAATATTTTTCTGACAACACAGAGTGTAACTGTAGTCATGTGTTTGTAGTTATTGATTTAAGTATTTATATATATATATATCACTTTGAAGACCTTAGGAAAAAATAATTTTTTCCAGTGGAGAATAGCTATTACATGATATAGCAATCATTAAAAATGAATCTTTTTTGAATATTGTTTATATTACTTTGTATATGACTCAATAAAGAAAAGTAAAAAATGGAATGGATAAAAATGGGAATGTTGATTCACAGGGTAGAATTTTATCCCATTGTCATAATACCATTGCTTGTATATTTTCTGAATATCAATCTCTAATACGGAGATTTATTTGTTGACTATTTGTAATTTGTAAAAGTTCAATCTATGATAGCTTAATAAAAGTACTAATCACCTCATTTTAATTGTGTGAGTGACTGTGGTCTGAGATTTATTTTCACACTGTGGAACACAGTGAGTCTAATTTTTATTAGTTATGTTAATCTGACCTACAGCCTTAGACATGAGTTATTTTTGATGTGTGCATCCTTGTTTGAAGACACCTTGTAGTTTTTAGACACGATTTTTAATTTAAATTTACTTTTTAACCGATATATAAAAACTGTACAGATTTATGTGTGTATAATACATACATAGTAATACAAAATACATATATAATGATGCATATACTCAATAAATCAGCACATATACAAAGGGGTGTTTCAATACATGTATTCATGTAATGTTTAGATCAAGTTAAACCTAGCACTTTCCTCGGGGTTGGGGGTTTAGCTCAGTGGAAGAGCGCTTGCCTGGCAAGTGTAAGGCCCTGAGTTCGGTCCCCAGCACCAAAAAAAAAAAAAGGAAAAAATAGAAAAAAAAAGCAAAAAAGCACTTTCCTCAAACACTTATCATTTCTTTATGATGAAATCATTCAAAATCTTTTCTTTTAGTTTTTGGAAATACATAGTACATTATCGTTATCTGTAGTCACCCTACTTTGCAATAGCACACCAGAACTTCTTACTCCTATTTAATTATTACTCAGTATCCATTGACCAATCTCTTCCCTTCTTTCCTTCCTCTCTATTGTCTGCAGCCTCTGGTAACCACCATCCTTCTCTCAACTTCTAGGAGATCAAGTCTTTAGCTTCCACATGAGTGAGATCACGTGGTACTTGTCTTACTGTGCCTGTCTCATTTCACTTTACATAAGGGTCTCTAGTTCCATCCATGTTGTTGCAAATGACAGGATTTCACTCTTTTATGGTTGAATAGTATTCTGTTGAGTAGATACAGTACATTTTCTTTATCCACTCATCAGCTGATGGACACTTAGATCGATTCTAAATCTTGGCTGCAATAGTGCTGCAATGAACATGGGAATGCAGATGTCTCTTTGACATACTTGATTTAATTTCATTTTATTATAGACTTGATTTTATTTCCAGATTGTCTATGTATCATTCTAAGTACTACCAATAATGATTATGCATTTATTAATGGAAATACAATTTGATACTCATTTTCCCATTGCTATGACTTGCAGTTAAGGGTATAGTAACAGTCTCTACCTCGTCCAGTGTTGCTCCTTGGATATAGACTTTAAGATGAAAAATTGCATGTAAAATGTTTAACACTGAAAATAGGGCAAACTCTTAAGTTTTCTCTCTGTCATTCCCAACTTCTGGTGTTACACCTTCGTGCAATTTCCTCCCCCTGAGTGAGTATCAGACCTGTGGCTTGATTGTAAGGAATACAGTATAGAAAAGATGATGAGATGTTGGACTCCTGCAATTACTTTATATTATAAATAATTCGATCTTGCTAGTAGACTTGAAATAGAGACTTTTTATGATGGCTTGATTCAGTAAGTGCTATGGTGGGAAAGTCCATAGAAAAGAAACTGTAGGCCATTTTAGGAATTGACTGTTGTCAAAGACAGCCTCCAACGAACAGCCAACAAGAAATAAATTCTAATAAAAAATTCTAACTGGGTTGAGATTTTTCTCCAGCTAAATGTCCAGACATGAATGCAGTCTGGCTAACACTTTGCAGCTTGGGTGGAGGATCCAGGCTTGCAAAAGGTCACTGTGGCTAGGTGCAATTCCCATCAAAAGACCTGGTAGTGAGCCTTCAATAGCCAATATTCTCAACATTTGGGATGGATATGCTGGCCATAAAGAGGGGGGATATAGAGGCCCCAAGAATATCTACCAGTCCATTGGTTGGAATGCAGCTTCCCAAAATTTTCCCAAAGTGCAAACTGGTCTTGTCAGTTTCTAATGTTATTCTTAGAATAAAGTCAAATTATTAACTCAGGGCCTGCTGAGGTGCGACCCCCAACCTCTCTCTCTAACTTCATTTCTTACCCTTTCTGTTTCTGTCTCTGCCTATCTGTCTCTTTCTTCTCTTCATCTTTTTCATCCAATCATCCATAGATCTCTTACTTCCAGGCCTTTGCATAAGCTGTTTCCTCTACCTCACCTCTAGCCACTCTTTCAACGTGGGATTAAGATTTTTTTTTTTTTTGGTATGACTGGGGTTTGAACTCAGGGCCTTGAGCTTGCAAAGAAGGCACTCACAAAGCAGGTGCTCTACTGCTTTAGCCACACCTCCAGTCTGCATTGCTCTGGTTATTTTGGAGATGGAAGTCACATGAACTATTTGCTTAGGTTGTCTTTGAATCACAATCCTCCTGATCTCAGCCTCTCAAGTAGCTAGGATTATAGGCGTGAGCCACAGGCTCCCAGCTGACCTAAGGTCATTTTTATGTAGAATCTAGCCCTCAGCACTATTCACAATAGACAAAGACCTTGTCCAGGTCTTTGTTGGACCTTCTGGTTATGTGCTCATATAGCATCCAGATATTTATAGTCACCTCTTTTTACTACATTTATATTATTTTAAAATACGTTTTCATGGAAGGGGGCCAAGACAGCCTTAGGGACCACAAAAGTCCTAGTGTAGCCTTTGCCCTCCAACCTCCAACCAGCTAGAATTAACCATCGCTTTGTAATCTCACTATATCTACACACATTTTTAATTATAGTGATAATAACACTTCCTTCATTTATTTGTTTGCATATCCATCTTCACAGCAAATACAATGTTCTTAAGAGTTAGTGTTCATGTTACTTCCTACACTGCTCTATCTACTTTCCTTCTCTCTTTCCTTTATTCTACAACGGTGAGCAAAACCAAGCACAGCCCCAGCCCTCATGGAGCCGAAAGTGTACATGGTCAGGTCTTGATAACTGCGCGCTAATAAACAAGCAAATGAAATGGTAGCTGTCACAAGCTCACAGTCTTTTCCTTTCTGGAATCAAAGCCTGACCCTTTTTCTGTAAGTGGGAGGATTTTAATTTATGTGTGCAAGATTTTTGATGTGAACATCATTTTGTCTTGAGAACCATATGCTCTTTAATATTATTAGAGCCTCCTTACTTTTAGGAGAAGATTGAGATTCAATCTTTTGGTTGGCAAGATATGACTTACTAAAAGACTATTTTCTATCTTACACCCACTTGAGTTGTATACTCCAGAAGAATAATGTGGTTTTTGCCTATGGAAGTCTTTAATTGGTGAAAGATCATCTGAATTTACTCAGAGTACACTAGAAGCACAACATGCATTCTTAGCAAGGCATGTATGTTCTTAGTGGGGAGAGATAATTTGAGATATTACAATTTGAGATATTGCAATGGTTTGTGGACATCCAAAGGATTACAGTACAAACACAGATAAACAATACGTATAAGGTGTTAAAATGTTATGGGAGAACTCTTGGGAAAAAGGTCTAAAATGTCTCAATTATGAAAAACAAGCTGAGCAACACTGACACCAGTTATGGTTCTTATTTTGAAGGCATGGAATGAGCACATTTTGATCATTAGCTCATTTTCTTCACTGTTTATTCTAGTGGGAGGAGATTTTTCTGCTGGGAAAGGTCTGCTCCACTAAACATCCTTGTTAGAGGAGTTTTTTTTTATGCTAACAGAGATGTGCTATAACCTTGACAGTCACTATAACAGCAAAATGGAGCTTATGTCTCCTGCCTACTGTCTTTAACAAACACTCTGGGTAATTACAGAGCAGTCAATCATAAACCACACTTATTTTTAATTTAATGATCATGTAATGTGCCATGAAGGAACACATTGCAAGGTGATATGTACTGGAAACAAAATGTTGTAAAGCAAGTGGAAATAGAGCTATCATTCCACTCTCTACATCCTTAGCAAAAATTACTTGATGAAACTAGAAAGACAGAGCACCTGAAAACCAAGTCAGTGCAGGAAAATTTAACTAGGATGGTAGCATCCGGACTTGTTTCATAGAAGAAATGTCAATGCTGATAACTTTTTGTCTGAATAGTTTCATCATTCATGTTTTCCATGAGAACTAACCAACACAATCTACCATAGTATATAAAAGAAACTGGTGAGGCTGAGATGTAGCTCAGTGGTAGAGTGCTTGCTGAGCATGTGTAAGACTCTGGGTTCCCTCCCCAGCAGCAAACATGCACACACACACAACAATAACAGCAACAACAGACAAAAGTGCTTGCATTTGGAATGATAATGATTAGATTTAAGATATGAATTATGTGAAATATGCACGTTTATTTTAGTTCCCAGATAAGCAATAAGAATAGGAACAACCACAGGTTCAGAACCAAGAGTAAAAAGAAACTCAAAGTCCAAATTCTCAAACTTTAGTTCAAATTCATGAGGCCCCCCCCTTAACATAATATCTTTTTCTTTTTTTGCATTTTGTTTTCCTTCATAAAAATTTGCATGTCTGGTTGCCTTATTTACACAGGCAAACACTCAGACATTTTCTTCTTTCCTACTTTGCTTCCCCTTTTCTTCCTTCTTTCCTCCCTTCCTTAAGAATGTATTGAAGGCTGGCAGAGTGGCTCAAGTAGTAGAGCTCTTGCCTAGCAAGCATGTAGGCCTGAGTTCAAACCCCAGTACTGCCAAAAAAAAAAAAGAGTGTATTGAATGGCTACCACTCTACCCATGATACCATGCTAGATTCAAGAAATACAAACAGAGAAAGGTCTTAAGACTTTTAAAGAACATGGACCCTGTTTAATTATAAAATAAGCCTATAAGCCAGGCGCAGGGGTGAGCACCTATAGTTACAGCTTTTCAGGAGATTGAGGTGGAAAGATCAGTTGAGCTGAGGAATTCAAGGCCAGCCTGGGCAACAAAGTGAGACCCCTTGTCAAAAAAATTAGATCTCTATTTGGCTTTATTGCCATCCACTTTCTCCTCAACTCTTTGTGCTCTGGCTTTTATTCAACATTTTGAGGAAATTTCTTCCTCAAAATCAAAGCACATTATATGCATGTATGGAAATATCACAATGAAATTCCTTTATATAATTAATATACTTTTAAAAAGAAAAAAAGAGAAAATGTTGAAAGTATACAACTCAAGTGGGTGTAAGATAGAAAATAGTCTTTTAGTAAGTCATATCTTGCCAACCAAAATGTTGAAAGAGAAAAAAAGAGAAAATGTTGAAAAGAGAAAATGTTAAACAATTATTTGAGTGACATTGTGTGAAATGTAGTTGAGCTCTCAGTAGTGAAAGAAAAAAGAGAATTGCATCATATACATAATGAAGACAATAGAAAAAATACTTAAGGTTAATGTTCTCTCTGCTGGCTACCAATGGCTTGTTTGTTATCCAGAGAAGCTTTGGAGTAAGAGAGAAAAAGTGCGCAAGTAGTCATTGCATATTAAATGATTCATTGCTTAACATAGTGGCAGGTAGCACTAGGACAAGAGGAATACAGCTTGTGATCCCTTATCTGAACCTCCAACATCTGAAAATCTCTAAAAATTATTTGGCAGCAACATGTGATCTGAATAGATTTAATGCTGTGCTTTTCATTTACTATATTTCGTGGTCTTTATTGTGTTTAATGAGATCATCATGTTATTGAACACAGAGATACTCAGTTGTTAGGTTATTAATGCTGCCCCAGATCCACTGGGAGTAAATTAATCTATAGTTATGTACAGCATTGCCTGTACCATCTCAATTCTAGTAACACTGTTATTTACTAAGTGGGTGGCTCTAGGTAAGCAGGGTCTTTCTACACACATATGAATATAGAACACTAAAACCTGTCAAAGCCATTTTAAGAAGGGGAAGGAGGAAGAAAGGAGAATAATGGAGGGGATGAACCAAACTGGGGTACATTGTATACATATATGGAAATGTCACAACAAAACCTCCTGTACAACTATTATATACTAATAAAAACATTTTTTAAAAAAGGGGAAAAAGAAGTGAAGAGGAGGTAATCAGTGAAAATCTTGTCCCAAATATAATATAAACAGACTATGTTTGAAAAGGAACCAATGCTTGCTTTATATGCTCAAGGAGCTGTTGCAAGAACAGAAGGAAAGAATAAAAAACAGTGAAATTAATAAAAAAATGTGTTCTATAGATGAAAAGTTTATTCAAATTGATATTGAAACTATTCAATTTAGGTGATAAGGAATAAAAGAGTCTGTTTAAAGGTAATATTTCACTGTCTGAATATATACTCATATGTGTGATGACTGAACCTCAGAAGTAAAATGACCCGCTGTCTAGAAAGACACAATCACACATAGATCTAGTAGGGATAGAGTGGGAGGGAACACAAAGAGTCTATTTAAATTTCAACACAAAGAAATGAAACAAAACAGTATAAAACTCTGCTAGGATAGTTCCAAAGAAAAAACAAGAGAGAGAGAGAGAGAGAGAGAGAGAGAGAGAGAGAGAGAGAGAGAGAGAGAGAGAGAGAGAGAAAGAGAGAGAGGAGAGATCCAAGATTAACATTTACCCAACCATACAATGATTGTGTTTTAAAAATGACTACTATTTTTACTCTATGACTATTGTTAAACAAGTTGACATTTATTATTTTCTGACTTTTCTTCTTTCCCTCTTCACTGCCCCCCCCCACCATCCCAACGTCTGGTAATTGCAATTGCATTTTGACATTTATTGAATAAATTGGTTTCCTAACCAATATGATTTGAAATTTTTGCCCAATGGATGAACATTTTTTTCTTAGATTAACTAATCAATAAGATAAAATTTCGCATCAGGTCAAATTCTAAGGACACTTAGACTCTCTTACATTGACTATTGGTGCCTCTGACTTGTCTTCCAGGTATGTGGGAATGACTCACACCCATCCTATTTCTTCCTTGCTTGCAGCTCCTACGAACAAAGACTCAAAGGTCCTGGGGAGGACAGGGCCATAAACCAGCGGTAGAACAGTTCCTTCATATAATAAGCCTTTTGGCTTCCATTTGGGACAATTCCAGATGACCTAACTTGCTCTTAAAAGAGCTAAAAAAATTAAACCAATGAATGCAAGGACTAAAATCTACTGGCTCAAAAGTAACTTAAGTTTGCCAATGTTACTACCTTTGCCATCATTCTGAGAGTGATTGAGACTTATATTAAATTCCCATCACTTATTATATTTGCTTTCTAGATTATAATCTGTGAAGCTATCTTGGGGTAATACCAAAGTTTATGTTAGTAGTACAATGATTGCAGAAAGTAGTGCTTTGGCAAGCACATTCCAATAGGTCAGCAAATATAATGCCACTTATGAAATCTCCCTGAGGATTTTACCAGAGTTCTTTGGAGGTAAGTGGGGATTGAAGGTGTTGTGATGGTCTACAAATCAGTGTGCTTAGCAGTTTTTTCTCAGTTTCACAGTTATTTTTTTTATATCAAGAACTCACTAGATACCTATTGATGTATTCCTTCCTACCACTTCTTTGACAGATCACTGTACCTTTCCAGATAGTTTATCTTACTTCTAAGATTTAGTCATTGTGGATATGAGTATTTATCCATATATAAAGATATTTTCCCTCCATAAATCATTTTTTCTTTACTTTATGGATTTCAAGTTGAGCAGTTTCAATGTCACTTTTATACATAATATAAAATTATATTTATAGGTCTCATTTTATTCATTCATTTTTACTGTTTTTCATTATTTCCTTCATTTAATTCACACAACAGTCTTTGGGTGGATAAGGCAAGTGTTAAGGAAGAAATGCAGGCTAAGTAGATTTTTTAATATCTTGCCCCAAGTTATACAACATTTAAAAATGTTCTTAGGTCATGTTGAAGGATTCATAGTGACTGATTCTTTTTGATTCTATTTTAATTACTATTCTTCTAATTTTTGCTTGTTCCCATTTAAAAAATACTTTGTCATCAACTCTCCTTCGTGGAATAACTTGAACACATCATCTTCGTACGGTGTGTACATGCGGAGGTCAGGAACTGGGATTGGGATGTCTGAAACCCCATGACTGAACAATGTGCAGGGTGGTTGCCAGGATGATTCTTGGTGCACACTAAACACAGCAGTGTGGGCAGTGGTGTAGAGTGGAATCAGAATCATAGACAGTTTGGGAAAAATCTTTAAGTAAGGATTGCACTTTTGCTTTAGAATTTACATAGCATTGTGGACAATTGCTTGGGGTAACTCCTGTGTTACAACTTGATTGGAGTCATTTGTTCTTTACAGTTTTCTTGTGTGTAATACAGGGCATATTTCAGAGGTTCAGGTAAAACTGCATCCAGAACTGCAGCATTCCTCATCCTTTTGGTAATTGAGACCTTTTTAGAGGAAGAAAACACTGATGTATCATCCAGTTAAAACAGAAAATCAGGCCATCTCATTCCCTTAGCTCAAATCTCTCCATGCCTACTCATTTCCCCCAGGATAGAAGCCAAAGTGTCTACATGGTAACAAGGACCCATGTAAACCCTTCACTCAGCCTACATAAACCTTTCACTATTTTTTATTATAAAAATGGTCATACACAAAGAAAAAGTTGGAGGAATAGTAAACAAACACCCGCCTTGATTTAAACATTCATAACTGACCTGATAACAAGTTGAAAGGTAGAGTCCTGGGAGGGTCTGGGCTCAATCCCTGCCAGTCTATTAGAGATGTAATGGGGGTGCGTTTGGCTGCCCAGTGAATGGGGGTCCTTACAGAGAGGGTAGGAGTGGTGTAGGGAAGAGGCCACAGCTGGGTTGCAATCATGGCTCATTCTCAGAGCATTTGACTTGGAGCTCTGACCATCCACGTTCCCCCCGCCACCACCCAGTCAGAGCCACACCCTAACCCTCCCCATCCAAGGATCAATCCTATGGAATCCCCCAGAGATGCCTCAGTGTTTACAACTGTCAAGAAATTCTCCCATAGGACTAAACATGAGTGTTTGCAGTATCCTATCAGTCCATTTCTTCCTGCTCCTTTCTCAAGAGACGCAGAGCGGTCTGGGCAATATCTTCTAAGTATTGACGTCAACAAATTTCAAGGCAAAAGTATTCTGTCATTTTCATCTATTTTTAAAAATCATGATTATTTCCTTCTTCGACAATCACAGTAGTTCTTCTGAACCTCTACCACATCCTGTGGAAAGAGATTGGGTTGCAGTGGAAAACATACTGTTAAGTTAAACCCCAATTCTATTACTGGTCGACACCAACGAGTTACTAACCTTTCTGAGCATTTGAAAAATAAATTCCACAAAGGATCACTCACAGAGGTAACATCTTTTGGAGCGCTGCACATAGTCTTAATTGTCCCTCCTGGGCTGTTCAAGTCAGGGCTAGTATTCTGGACTATTATCATACATCTGTTTTCCAGTGTTTCCTTACTTATTACTAAGATCACTGCATATACACATGTATATCCATATCTAAGCAGGATTAGATACTTTGTGCTTGAATTCCTTGGCAGTTTTGCTACTGGGAATAAGTGATTTACTGGTCTGCTTGGCCCTTACTGAGCTGTGAGCAGATGGAATCATGCACACATATTACTTCTTTTCTTTTTTGTGGGACTGGGGTTTAAGATCTCCAAGTGTCTAGGATTACAGGTGAGAACCACCAGCACCTGTCCACTTATTACTTCTGGAGAGCAATATGTTCATAGTGTTATGTAGAGCAGAGTTTCTCAACCTTGGCATTTGGCATTTGACATTTGGGGCCAAATAATTCTTGGTTGTAGGGGCTGTCATGTGCATTGTACAATGTTTGGCTCTATCCTGGGTTCTACCAACTAGATGCAGTAACCCTGGCCCCCAACCAAGATGTGACAACCAAGCATGTCTCATGGGGGCAAAATCACTTTGAAGAGAACAATACTATTGCTATGTCACCTGAGGTTGTCATCTGTGAATCTGTAATCTCTAATTACTCTTTATTCCTGAACATTGTGACCCTATTGAGAAAAACATGAGTTATTACCAAGATAAGGTGGAGCATTGGCTGTCTTTCTTCAGTGACAGCCACGAAGACAAATGTAAAAAAAGAAATAAAAAGAAAAACTATGTTTGTATTTTATGCAAATTTGATGTCATCATGAACCATTTTTCTTGGTTCCTTATAGAGAATTCTCCTCCTCTACCTCTTCCTATACTCTACCACTTGAGAATTATGCTTTTTTTTTAAGTATTATGTTCCTTAATGACAAGAATTATCTCAATTATTTCAATCCCCTGGAAATGCTTCCCTTGCTCTTTAAAAATTCATTGAAAGAGAAGATTCATGGGAAGAAATAATTCCCCTTTTTAATGCTGTCATTTCCATATGTGATGATTGAAATAAATGCAGCCATCTTATGACAATGAAGGGAACTTTCATCAAAGCAGAAGTCAACATGCTGAAGGTGACACAGTGGAAAGATGGAAGAAAAGCCATTAAACTGACACTCTTATTATTAACATATATGTGTATTTCTTTTGTGGGACTGGGGTTTGAAGTTAGGGCTTCACAGTTACAAAGCAGGTGCTCTACCACTTGAGCCACACCTCCTATCCATTTTGCTCTGGTTATTTTGGAGATGGGGGGGTCTCTTCAACTATTTGCCCCATCTGTCCTTGAACTGCAATCCTTCTGCTCTCAGCCTCCCAAGTAGCTAGGATTACAGGCATGAACCACTGGCACCCAGAAATTAGCATTATTAATTGTACAAAATAACGGGTTTCTTTATGGCATTTTTATGCATGTATACAATGTATTTTGATGATCTTCACCTTCCATCACCTTCTTTTATTCCCCTTCTCCCGCTAGCCCTTTACCTTCCAAAAAGTTCCCCTTCTACTTTCATGTCTTTAAAATTTTTTAATTTTATTTTTGAACTATCATACATTAATAATACAAAGGGGTTTCATCGTGATAATTCCATACACACATAAAGTGTACTTTGAACAAGTTCACCCCCTCCATTGTATTCCCATTTTTCCTTCCTCCCCCACTTTTCAACCAGTGTTTGATATGCTGTCTTCATATAAATATATATGTATATATTTAAAATTATGTCTTTTTTAAAATTTAGATTACACATATGAGCGAAAACATGAGATATTTGTCTTTCTGAGTCTGGCTCAATTAGCTTAACATGATGATCTCCAGTTCCATTTTCCTGCAAACAGCATAATTTCATTCTTCATTATGGCTGAATAATACTCCATTTGTATTAAATTAACTAACTCTTGATTTAACATACCATGGTCTTTTATTTATGTTAATTGATAGGTTTTCCTTATTATCTATGCCAGTTGAGAAAGTGTTTTCTTACTTGCAGCTAAAAAGCATCCTAACTGAATACATAAATTGGAAAGAGTTCAGTGAAGATATTCAGATATTTTCAGTTAGCTTTTGCTACATGATAAGTCACCCTAAAACTCTATGGCTCAAAGCCGTAGCCATTTATTTAGCTCATGATTCTATGGGTTGACACCTTTGTCAGGAATCAACTTAGAAGTTCTTCCGGTCTCACCTGGTTTCGTTTCATGCATCTGTAGTCAGTGTCCAGGAAGGCTGGGGGCTGGCTGATCTAGAATGGCTTCACCTTGGCTGCCTCATCTCTGCTCCAGTAGTCTGTCACACTCTAGGAGGTTCAGGCTTGTTCACTTGAAGGTTAGGCAGGAGAAGACAGATAGATAGATAGATAGATAGATAGATAGATAGATAGATAGATAGATGAGGGGGAGAAAGAGAGAGACTAGACTTAGCACTGAGACACTCACTTTTGCCATATTCTATTGGACAAAGCAGATTTGAGAAGAAGGAAAATACACTACATCTTTTTTGAGGGAAGAGACTGCAAAGTCATGCCATAGAGGGTGCAAGAACAGGAAGGAGTGAAGACAGTTTTGCAATCTAACACAGATACTTTATAGTAAATATTTACAAAGGCCTCTCTCTAATTAGTGGAGCATCATGATAACTACATGGGCCAAAATCTGGGTAGTTCCACTTGTTAATTGGACTTGGACTCTTTAGCTAACATTTTAAAGATTTCATGTATATACTCCCACTTAATGGAAATTCTAACAGTTCCTCACTCATAGGTTGACTGTGAGTTTTCAAGAAAATAATGATTGGAAAGTGCTTCACGCAGTACCCAGCATATAAATGTTAACCAGTATTTGTCATGTACAAAAATAGACCTGTATTCTACTTAATGCCCTAGAATCCTCTCCCTCCTTCTTTATCCCCACTTCCTTCTCCCCTTTGTTAAACAAAAACTAAGTAATTTCTTATCCATTCTGTTCTACGCTGCCTCTCTCCTCCTCACTTCTACACTAGTTGGCAGCTTGTCCAGTGATTCTCCATACCTGTCAGAGGTTTTGCGACCCCAGTGGAACTCTCCAGGGTGCTGGATTGTCAATGCTTACTGCTCTCTGATGGGTCTCTTGGGGCCTGGCCCTGGGTCTTGGTATTTCTGGGTTTCTTGTTTGTTTGAGACAGGGTCTTAATGTGTAGCCCAGGCTGGTCTCGAACTTGTTATCTTCCTGGTTTAGCCTCTAGAGTGCTGGGATTATAGGTGTGAGCCACCATGCAAGGCCTGCCTCTGGTTTTTTTATTATCAATAGCTTTCTTTTTAGAGGAGTGCCGGGGTTGAAATTCAAAATAAGTAATAGGGGAGAGTTTTTTCCTCCCTCATTGTTTCTCCAGTTTTTCAAGAAGAATATTACTTTCAGGCACCAAAAGTGTCTCTACAGTGCCCCATGTTCCCAAACATGATGGATCCTCCAGAAACATCTTATGGAAGTAATCCTTGAATTTCAGGTTCATACTGAATTTGTAGAGAACTTCAACTTAAGGACTTCCTGAACATATAAATTCAGGGAGGATTCAGAGTCAGCTCCCAAAGATGACCAAGCTGCCCAGTGATCTGTAATTTACTTCTGCTCTTCAGCTAATTTGGGGGAGATTCCAGTGTTGATCTAGTATAAACAAAAGGCTTTGAACAAAATCCAGTGGAAAGGCTGAACAGAGAAATGCACTCAATATTAGAGCTCATCTAAATGTGCTCCTGAAATTTCAATTTTCACAGTTGCTTAAGGACTTCATCCTTGTAAAGGATGCAGAGAACTTGTCTACTTTTCAACAAATATTGAAACATCATTGAAATATTGAAAATCATTGAGATATAAAAATGACATTTTGTACCATGTTGGCATTACCCAAATTCCAAGGCAATAGATCCCAGATTCATTTCTGGGTGGATTCCAAATTAATATCATTAAGACTTCGTATATTCTGACTGTTCCCAGTAAAGATAAATTGTTGCCTTAGAATTTGTGTTTTGTGATTTCTAGGCAATGAATATATTGCTCAATCAAAGAAGATTCCTGATGAGACTGAAGACAGGCAGGCATATCTTACATCAAGAGGATTTTTTTTTTGACTTTTTGCAAATCCTGACATCTTCAATACAAGAAAATTAACATTCATTATTTTTCATTCTGTGTGTAGTGATGGAGTTCACTAGCAGGCAATGAACCATGATGGCTTCTGTGAAACTCAAGTGCTTTCTTTACGAGGGTTTTTGATGGTCATGATCAAATAGTATGGCTCTTACACAAATTCACTTCTAGTTTTTATATATTTATGGTGATATCACATCTCCATTATTAAAAATCAAGAGATTTTGATTTAAATTTGGTAGACTCTGAGGCCACAGAAAGTTCTTATAATTCCAAATACTTATATTCATGTAGGCATGGGATCGAAGCCCTTATCCTTCAGTTTTTGACTTTCAGACTAGTCTCTTTCAAGTTCTAATATTAGGATCCTGAATTTACAAAGTGATTTGTCTACTCCCCATTTTTGTGATTTGGGGAAATGATGTGGTTCTATAACCTCATACTTTCCCTCACTTGCTTAAGTTCTGGAGAGGAGAGAACAAAAAAGCCAGTTTTACAGGATAATCTAGGAGAAAATTTCAGAGTCTCAATTAAGATTCTTTCTCTGGTCCTACAGACCAGACCAGCAAGTTTCACTCTGAACCTCACCCTGGTGCTACTAGCCTTCCAGAGGTCTGATGAGTTAAAGGAAGAAGGCATCTTTACTTAGCCTTGAATCTTATAATCTTTCCAGCACCACAGAAGTTAATCCATTTCCAGAGAGGGGCACAATGGACAAGGGAATTATATACATTGTAGAGTCATTATCATCTACTCTGGCCATGCCATTCTATCTTTGCAGTAGCCATTTTTTCTCTCTCATGACTTTAGGAATGCAATTTTTTTGTGATGTACTAAACTATGACATACTCCAGTATTTTGATATTACTTTTGGGTTCTCACCATATTAGCTATATGTTCTACTTTTAATTGGTCACATGAACCCTCATTATGAATCAAATATGATATGTATGAAGCTGGGGTGACATAATTATCCCAAGGATCACAGAAATTGAACCTTTAAGGGTGGCCAGAATTCTGGGTTTTATGTGCCAGAGAATCTCAAAGGTCTTGTGATTCATAAGGTTACCTTATGTTTTTATAATTGATATTAGCTAATTTATTCTGAAATAAACACACCCATTCCAGTACCAGACTGGTTGTTAATAGGCGTGACACCTCTGAGACCTTCAGGCCATAATTATCTTAGCCTCATTCTCTTAACATATTGTCACTGTAAGAACAACTCATTCAACATGGATGCCAGAAGTTTTTCAGTTTAGCCAATATTCTAGTCTCTTTGTATATCTCCATGGTTTCTTGGCTATCTCATCTTTGCTGAAGTTAATGGCTGGCTATGAAGACCATATTTAAGGACTAGTAACTCCTCAAGCAATGTTATGGACTCTTTATTTTTTATTCAGGTATAATATTTGTCCCTCTTTATGGGGTACATATGGTAATTCGATATATGTAATCAAATTAGGGTAATAAGCATTTCTATCTCCTCAAACATTGTTTTTATGTGTTGAGAATTTTGTACTCTTCTAGTCATTTTTGAAACATAGATTGTTTAAACCAATAGTTATCCTGCTGTGCTAAAGAAGAACCAGAAGTAATTCCTCCACTCTGTACTTTGGTGCCCCTTATTGAACTTGTTTCCACCACCCACCCTTCCCTTCCCAGTCTCTAGAGACCACCATTTCATTTTGTTCTTCTACAAGATTGACTTACTAGTTTCTATAAATGGTGAGAACTCATAGTTTTTGTCTTTCTGTGCCTGGTTTATTTCACTTAACATAATAACCTCCACGGTATAGTCTCCTGATGGCATTCTCACCTCTTGAGTTCAGAACACTACCAGATCATGGGCTAAATTAGCAATGCTGTCATCACCAGCTTCATGCTTTGCTGACTATGTTTAAAGAGTGTGTAGATCTGCTGACTCTTAATCTAGAATACTTATTTTACACAATATTCTATACTTACATTCTGGAATGCTATTATTTCATAGATCATTTCATTTTGATACCCCTATTGGGAAAATATACTCCATTTTATCATCTAAGGTTTTTAATAACCACAGTTGTAGGAAAATGAATGCTAGTTTATGGCCCCATATGGGACAACACTGGGTAGGAGTGAAGAATAAATATAGTATTAAAATGTTAGAGTAGATGAATACATTTAATAAGACATTTTAAAAATAAAAGTGTTAATGAAATTAACTAGAAAGATTTCCATCACTGTCATTCCATTCTTTGACATCCTAGTTTCATAGTCATCAGTGAGCTTTGACATTATGGTAGTTGTGACATAAAGATGGTTCATCTCACACAATGTCAGAGTAGTCTCACTTCTGTTGTTGCCTGACACATTGATTGTAGGGTGAGCTATCTGACCAGGGAAGGACTGATCAGTATTTCACACTTGCCTTTGCTACTTAGAAACTAATAGCATGACCTTGGAAGAACTACCTTGATGGAGGCAAACTTCATTTTCTTCATCTAAAAATGTGGTAACAATATCTTTCTTACAGGGCCTTTTGGTCGATTCAGTGACTTAACACATATAAGATATCTAGCTTTATGTCTGGTTTACTGTAATCATGCCATTTTTCTCCCTTATTAAGTTGACTCATAGCTCCAAATCTCCTCTTGTATAAAAAACAATTTCACCTTTTTTCAGTTGACTCTAATTTCTATCCATCATATCCCTTGGGTGGACCAACAAACACAATATGTTGCATCAAAGGTGAGTTATGCCACATACAGAAAAACCTACTGAGCTACATTCTTCCTCTTCTTTACTATAAAGTTTATGTACAATGTCTTCATTTAATAAATATTTATTGTGTGCTTATTATGTTATTATGTGTCAGCCACTTTTCTAAGCACCTGGGGATATAGCAGTGAACAAAACAAAGAGAAATCTCTGACCTCTTGGAGTTGATATTCTAGTATGGAGAGACAGATAATAAAAAATAAATTAATGGAATATAATTATGAGTATAAGGTAGCAGATGGTAGTAAGTGCCAAGGATAAAGAATGGAAGCTGTCTAAATAGTACTAATATATGTGTATGTAATGATGGTGGGGAAGGTCAATTTTAATAAAGTAGTTTAATAAGGGTAGTTTGAGCCTTCTGCCTTGAGTTACTAAAAAATTCATAATATTTAAAAAATTCTGAGTTGTCAAATTGGCAAAAGACAAAACAGACTTTAATAAAATATGGAAGTTATGGCCTTTGTCACCATTTTTAGGATTGATCTTGGAGTTAGTACAACTGGCTTTATATAGGTATTCTGTGAAATCTCCTCTTCCAGCATGGTAGGAGGGACTCTGAGTGAACAGGGAAGTTGGGGATGGAGTCAGTAACTAGCCTAGACCAAGACCATCTGATGACCCAAACAGGACAAATCCCTTAGATGAGGAAGAAGGAGTATAATGAGGTCTCCAAGATGAGTCTGCTAGCCCTCAAGAAGAAAATCACTGTTGAACATTTCCAGTTGGATCAGAAAGCTCGACTCTTACACTTAGTCTATAGACGGAAGTAGACATCAATAAGAATGAAAATTTATTCTAAGATATTTAGAAGGAATTCAGAAGCATGGACAGATTTCTAAAATTTCTCAGTCACCTTTAGCTTAAAATCAGTGTTCTATGCTTTGAGTGCCCACCAAGTGTTGCAGCCTTGACCTGCATTGTTCCAAGGTACTTGACTTTGACTATCTTTTGTGTTAGCTGCCTTCCCTGAACCTACACTTTATTTCAACTCTATCACTCTGTGCTCCTGAGACATTTCTACCTTGCTATAAGCTAGTGAGGCACGTGATACTCTGGCCGAGTTCCTGAAACTCCACTGTATCGTCCTATTCATTTCATAGATGGCTCCTCTAGGGAAGGTTGTTTCAACAGCTTTTTTCTTATTTATGTATCCCACTTCTCTCTTCAGGTCTGGACTAAGTAATAATTTTCAGCATATTACAATCCTGAAGAAATAAGATGATTTCCTTTTGGTTTTAGTTGAAGAGATATATCTGGCTAACCATCTCTGGTTGACAATTCTCAAATTTATATCTCCATCTCTGACCTCTCCTCTGACAAACTTCAGATTTGTTTGTCTAATTGACTTCTTGGCACCTTCACTTGGGTTTCTAACAGATATCACAAACTCCAGTGAAATCCTATCTCCCCTTCAAATCTATTTTACCAGCAATCTTCTCCATCTAAATTTATGTTAACCTCATGCTTCTAGTTGTTTAATCCAGAACCACTGGAATGGTCCTTCTAACACATCAGCAAATCCTGTTAGTTTTACTGACAAAATGTGTTTGAAATCCAACAATGTCTTACCAAACTCCACTGCTACCATCAAGCCACTATAATATCAACTAGAGTATTGCATTAGTCTCCTCACTGGCCTCTCTGACTAAGTCTGGCACCATATGCAGTCTGTCCTCCATTAAATGTAAGTGAGATCATGTGCTTCTGTTCAGACTCTATCATGGATTACATCAGACAGGATAAAGCCTCAAATTTTTGGAAGGTTAGGGCTTCTAAGACCTTAGATATAAACTTACATTAGTGGCTCCTTTTCTCTAGTGCTATCTGATATCTTGTAGAGTCTAGGTGTGAAAATTAATTAGGGTTACTATGGCAAACACTACACTACCTTAAATAAGGTCAGCCATAATCAGTATAACCTCCCTGGAATTCACAGTTCATCCTTATAAATTTGAACTCTGTTGAAAATACTTATCAAGTTGGTTAATGAAGATAATCTTTGCTCTATCTGTAGGAAAAATTGACTGCTATGTGGCTAAATATGTAAACAGGAAAGAGCTTTTAGCTTTTCCTTTAAGCAGAAAAGCCAACTTGCTATTTAGTTTTTGTAAAACACTTATTCATTCACTGTATGTGATAAATATGTGCTCAAAATCAATTGTACTACATGCAAATAATTTTTGACCATGTAAGCTTTTAAAATTCTCAGTGCTTTATATTCCTGTTATGCTGTCTTGTTCTTGTCAGAAGTATTACTTAATCAATTTTAAGATAAGAAGTTGCACAAAACATCCTATTTACTTTGATGTTTGCAACTTGGGGAACTGGAAGAAGTTTTTGCTATTGCTACTAGGAAACCTCACCATTTGTGACTCAGTTGGAAATACATAAAAAGTTGAGCAGTAAGGGAAATGTGGATCTCAAAGTCTATGTACTTTGCTCCAGCAAAGTGAAGACCCACCCTCAGGTTTGAGCCTATGAGAAGGGAGCTTTCTGATGGAACTCCATGGTTATCTAGTTTCCATTTAGGTCTTAGCAGATAGCAGATCAAAAACAGGGAGGGGATTTGTGGTGGGCAGGGCTACTAGAAGTTGATACTATAAGAAATGACTATGAACTCAGAATGTGCAGAGACAGTAGAATTAGTAGGAATAAAACTGGAACCACTTAATGTAAAGCCCTGGAGACGTCGTCATGTTATAGCCTTGTCTGTGAACAATGTTCAAGATAAATACACTGACTCATCTGAAAAAAAAAAAAACAAACAAACCAAAACCACATAAAATAGCATCCAGGCAACATTCCATCCTAACTAGGATAGAATCTATTTTAGAAAAATTTCTACTAAAAATGGTTTTAAAATATACAATCAAAGCAGTACATTTTAGTTTTGCTTACCGAGGCCTGCTTATTCTCAGAATATGCTTGGCTGATGAGGACTTACTTAGATGTGAGATTAGCAGATGACTGAAGCTAGGATTCCATGGAGAGAAGACATTTCTTTGCAGCCTAGAATAAAAACCCAACCCCACTACCTATCAGTTGTGGGAATTTGGGCCAGTCATCAGAGCACTAGGAAACTTGGCTTCCTTAATTATACAATGATCACGCAATTTTTACTTATATATGCTGTTGTAAAGAATTTATATACAGAGCCTCGTGGAAAGCACATGCAATTGCAAAGATAGTAGCTGTAAGTACTGGGGGGGAGTCATTTATATTCACGACATTTCCTTTTCTCTCAAGACAGCAGTGATGGATTCAAATTCAAGTTTTCTCCTTTCCGTAGGCAGGAGATTTTATACCAGGACCTGTCCAGAATTAGGTGATTAGAGCACCTGTCAGTTTGCCCACAGCTAGGCTCATGCAGACTCTGCTCATTCCACAGGCAAACTCCTCTCTCCTACTATTTCAGTATAAGCTAGCAAACTTCAACAATGTAGGATCCTACAGTTCAAATGAAGCTTTGAATCAAACTCTCAGCCAATCTCTGTTGCCATGTCCTTGAAAGATGACCTGACAGAAGGTTTGCTTAAACATTTTAATATGGAAGTGTAATAATTATTACCCTGATCTTTTCATTTTAGTAGCTTCTGGTATTGTTCTCATGCATTAACTCATAAATACAGCATCCTTATGAGGTGGGTATATTGTTACCAAGAGCTTTGCAATAAAGAAGCTAGGTACAGGGAGGGTAAGTCACCCAGCCGACAAGCGGCAGAGTAAATCCACTGTGTGAACTATGTCTTCTTCTAAATTATCATACCAGAATGGAGGAGAACTGTCTTCTTCTCCATGTCTGAACTATTCTTCGAATCCACCTACTATCTTATTTATTTTCCTCTGCATACTCTCTTTTGTCTCTCTAAACTTGAACAAGATGCTCTAGATTATTTTGTATCTAATTCTTCTACTAATAAAGTCGAAGATAGTTTAAGATGGATTCGTGTTTGCAGGACATCCAAGTTGAATTTACAGCTCACATTAAGCTTTTATTCAACCAGTTTGACTGGGCGGGTTTCCATGGTTCCACTCTCAACCTCCTTTGTATCTATTCTCTATGCAGCAGCCAGACTGACCCTGTGAAACTTTTGCCATATAACATTTCTGCTTGAAGCCTTCCATTGTTTGCCACATTCCTCATAGTAAAAGCCAAAGTCCTATAATTTTCCTCAAGGCCCTCCCGGCATGGCCTCAACTTTCCTCTTCAACCTCATCTCCTGCCCCTTTCCTGGCACAATGGGCTCCAGCCACATAGGCTTCTAATGTTTGTGAATTCTGCCTAAGCTCTTGGTGCTTGCTATTCCCTCTGCCTGGAAAGCTTTCCTCACATATCCACAGGACTTTCACACTTTCTTTCAGATCTCTGCTCAAATGTCACCTTCTCAGAGAGCCTCTCCTTATAGAAAATCTCTCTCTGCACTTTATAATGGTCTTTCCTTCATTCCCTGTTTATTGTAAGTAATGACATTTATCACCAGTTATTAGTTTGCTTCCTCTACCTTCCATATGAGTGTATATCCAGTATCTAGAATAGGCTCTGGCACATAGCAGGTAGTCAGTTAATAAGGGTTGAATCAAGATTTTTGTTGTTTTGAACATGAATTGTCGTTGACCATAGGATTGCCTAATCTCTACTGCGGTTGTTTTGGATTTAGTCATAGCACTACATTTTGCTAAATTCCTCATTGAAATGGAAGATGCACCATGTCTTTGTTTTCTTTCTTTCTTTTCTTAAACTACTCTATTCTTTTGTCAGAGGGGAAATAAGGCAGGCAGCATATGACTTGTTCCTAGTGAATCCCTAATAGACCAGACATTCATTTTTCCAAGTGCAAATCATATTCTAAAAATTATTTATATATGTATATGTGTGTGTGTGTGTGTGTGTGTGTGTTTATGGCACTGGGGTTTGAACACAGGGCTTCATACTTTCTAGAAAGGTACTTTACCATTTGAACCTACCTGCAGTCCTTTTTTTTGTTTTTTAGTTATTTTTTGGATAGGGTCTCACTAAATTTTTGCTCAGGCTGGCTTCAAACTACAATCCTCCCAATCTCTATCTCCTAAGTAGCTGGGATTACAGGCATGTGCCACCATACCCGGCCCCTAAAAATATATTTTATAGTTTTGTCAAGGTCAAATGCTTCACTCTACCCTTTGTGAAATGCACCCACATCTCTAGTCCTTCTGAAACTTCAAACAGCTTTCTTGCCTGCTCAGTCTTCTAATGTTTTTTTTTCAGTTCTCTATTCTTTCCCAAAGACAATACATTCTTTTAGACCGTCCATCCTTTAGTGGATTCTTTTCATTCTTAGAATGAGCTTAGAGAAAACACCTGCAGGTAACTATGAGAACATTGGCATCTTCTTTAGGGAGACTGAAAAGAAATGCCAACAATTGAGTAAGTGCTTCTAGTTGGCTCTCCTCATGAGCTATTTTTCCTACAGATAATTCTTCCACTTCCCTTGCTTTCAATGTTTCTTGACATCCAACATTTTCCTGCCTTACTGCTATCTCAAGCTTCTTGTCTATTTTTAGTTTGGATTTTGTATCTTGCTTTCTGTATTTTGCTTTGTATCTTCTTTTTGATCATGTTAATCTTATTTTTTGCCTCAGTGGATTGAATTTGGACTACTCCATTCCCCTCCCAACTCCACGTATTTAATTCAGGAAGTTATCTAAGTAGAGGTTCAACTTTTGTTTGTGTAACATCTTTGTTCAGAGACTCAGGTGCTGCTCTCTTTTCTGTTGCCTGTAAGAAGTGAGTGGATTTCTGCTTCCTTGAGTGTGGGAGGAGCCTTACTAAAATGTCGGCACTGATTCCCCTGCCCTGTCTCGTTTTCTTTAAACATTCTTATTGTTTAAGTTATTAGTTAAATCTGCAAACTGCTTATTTCTTCAAAAGGCAGTATATTTTCATTCACAGTTGATGTAGTGGAACTAAATCCATCATCTTCACTAATGGCATCAGTCCCTCTGCTGCTCTTTACTTGTGGCTCCATTGCTGCTCTTAGATTAAACTCTACATCTTAGTTAAGGGCCTGTGCTGGAGTCAGTCTGTATGGATCCATGTTCTGCTTAACCAATTATTAGCTGAGTCTTGGCAGTTTGTTTAAGATCAGTTTCCTAATCCATAAAATGGAGGTGAAAACTATTTGCCTACAGTTTTGTTGTGATGCTTATATTTAAGCATAAATAAAACATTTATAATGTTTTATTAAACATTATGACAGGAAGCACTTTGAACAACTGTTGCTTTTTCCTATTCTACCATAATATATAGAACTTTAGGATAAAGTTTAGTGGAATTTTTTAAGGCTTGGTTATTACCATTTCATGTGAACCTGGAAGACTTGTTTTTCTAGGTGAAGAAATGTTTTCTCTGTGCAAAGGTTTCATAATCACAACCAAGCAGGCCTATGAGCCCTGCCGTTTAAAGTGGCTCCTTTTATCTGTGACACCCTGGGAATGAAGACTGAGCCAACTCTTGAGATTCAACAAGATAACACTAAAATCATTTTGCACTCTCTATTGCTATGATCCCATACCTGTGGAGGACTGGGACTTGACATGGATGCCCTTCAGATTTCATCTTGTGCACAGGCATTATTACTTCCTTGTGATCTCAACTGAGTTTTGAAGAGGTAAGTGAAAGGGAAGGAGGCATTCAATGAACTCGCCATGGAACTAGAGTTTACCATGTTCATCTGAGAAATAGAAAATGAGCCTTTCTGAGTTTTCCAGAGTCAGATCAGAAGAGCTAAGCTGTGTAGTGGAGAATAGTCACAATTTTTTAAAATGGCCATGAAAATGAAAATTGATCAGAAAAATGAGTTCCATAAAGGCAAAAGAAAAGTCATTTATTTGAAGGGAAAATGCTACCTAAGTAGTGAATTTCTGTGAAAATGTTCTTGAAATAAACATAAGGGAGGGATAACTATTAATGGAATCGTCAGAAAAACATATAAATGCCAACCTTACCCTCATGATCCCTAATCCTAGCCCCCTCTCATTATTATAAAATCATAACACCCCCCAGTGTATCTTTAACAACTTTTTAGGAACATATTAACCAAATGTCCAAGTTTTGATTTGGCCATAAAGTGTTAGGAGAGCTAAGGTTTTCCAGGATTAATGAATAACATGTCTTTATTTGGTTTACTTTAAAAAATCATTCTAAAATCTGTTTACACATCTATCCTCTCCAGGATTAGCATTATATTAGTTCAGCAGATTGTTTACTGTTTTGTTCTTTTTTTCCTTCTTTTTTTTTTTTTTTGTCTTCCCTCATCAGTGCCCAACCCAAGTTCAAAGGCTGATGAGAGAGAAAAACTCACGAGGAGATTTTACTCTAGGGAAAGTTGTTCAGTGGATGGGATCTTGATGCACGGGGAAAGATGTTAGGCTCTTCCTGGCTTCTTCTCAGCCTTGTTGCTGTAACTGCTGCTCAGTCCACCACCGAGGAACAGACCAAGATATTTTTGGACAACTTTAATCAAAAAGCTGAAGACCTGTCTTATGAAAGTTCACTTGCTTCTTGGAATTATAACACTAATATTACTGAGGAGAATGCCCAAAAGATGGTGAGTTCTCATGGCTACAGAGGGGATATTTGTTGCTTCTTAAAGATTAAAATTATTGCCTATAAAACTGAATAGATAAATCAAAGAAATCTCTGAACTGTGAGGTTGGATGTTTACCTCTGTATCTCTGATTCTGGAGTCCCAGATGACTAAACTTAATTGACCTTGGAGTTCATTTGGAAAATTGTTACAAAATAACTCACTGGTCTTAGTCCAGATTCTAGAAACAAGTGAATATACTTTATAAAGTTACCATCATAATTCTCATCATAGTTAGTGTTTCAAAATATTTCATGGAGTTGCCATAAGTTATTGAGCTAATACTTTTCTCTAGCTAATAATGTCAATGAAATACCTAAGACTACAAATGACATATTAAGTGAAAAAAAAATGCAACTGGAGGTTTACTGAAGGCATCAGCTAGTAATTAATCTAACCATGGTTTAGGTGAGACTGGATTTGGTAATTCCTTCTTTCATTGTCACAGAACTCTGAGAGACTTCCAAAGATTACAGAAGAGCCCTCCAAGAAAAACTATATTTAAACTAGTTCTGAAAACTTCTAGAGTTTAGATGTTTGTTTGACAAGTTCAAGGGTTTAAGAATTTTTTCTCTCACAGATCCCAAAGCAATATTTTTACACATTTAAGTAATATAAAATGGAATGATTATTTAAGAAGAGATTTTTGTGTCATTTATTCAGAATGCTTTCTTTAAAAAATCCACCTTGGAAGCTTATTTTTTCAAGTGATTAGTATGTTGTATGTTTAAATTAAATTATTGCCATTCACTGAACAGATCCAATCTAAGAACTGTTGCCTCATTTGAAATCCCAAGATATTTTTGTCTATTTTTCTAAAGCTCAAGGAAACCTAGGAGATTTGGACAGCACAAGTTGCTTTTTCTTGTCTCACACTTTGATCTTACTTCTCTTCTCTTTATTATAGTTTTTTATTTCATTTTAAAATTTGATTTTGGCTTGAGGTGGCTGCAGTATATTCTGTTTTAATTTTCAGATGAAGGGTCATTGTGATGACAAAAGTATGCTAGCACCATGACTAAGAGTTCTGGAGCCAGACTACCTACATCCCCAAATCCTGGCCTACCACTTTTTAGCTGAATGAACTTGAGCTAGTTAATTAGACTCTCTGGGTCATAGTTTCTTCATCTGTGAAAAAGAAAATAATACTCATACCTGCTGTATTGGGTTGCTATGAAGACTAAATTAATACACAAAACTACCAGAATGGTGCCTCATGCTTGTGGGCATAGGAGAACCGTAAGACATCATTGTTATCAGCTTGATAGGCAGGAGGGAGGGAGGGAGTTTTTTTTTTTTTTTTGTGGTACTAGGGTTTGAACTCAGGGCCACACACTTGCTAGGTAGGTGTTCTACCACTTGAGCCACTCTACCAGCCTGAAGATCAGATTTAAAGATATCCAAATATAGTGAGCCAGCCAGGAGACAAACCTGGGAGCTAGGGTTTTTTATTTCTTTTTTGATGGTATTGGGGTTTGAACTCAAAGCCTCCCTTTTGCTAGGCAGATACTCTACAACTTGAGCCATGCTCCCAGCTCACGAGCTAAGGATTTTTTGAGGAGGCATATAACAGCTCTGTTGGGAGCCCAGATGTGGAAAAATCATGTTTCAGAATGAGATGTAGTGATGTTTGTTGAAATCAAAGTGTTATTTTTTAATTGTACAGGTAGATTAGAGCAAAGACTGGAAATGAAAGAGTATAAATCACTAAGTGTGGTTATACTGGAAAAGCAAGCAAGTGACTGGATATCTCCTTCAAGCAGTGGTAAAGGGTGCATTCATTCACTCAGGTGCACCTGCGTGAGTTTACCTGAGGGGGGAGGTAATAGGTGGGGAGGGAAATGGCTCCTCCCTCTTTTTTTCTGATCACATGTATTGAGATTCCCTAATGCACTGGACACTGTGTCAGATGTCACAAGAGGTACCAAGACGAGCAGGTTGCTGAGCTATGGTACACTATACACAGCTAGTGAATTCATTTGTGGTGTGAGCATGTATAAGTATCTCATACAGTAAGTGTAGACTCTGAGGCCAGATAGCCTCGGTTGAAATCCTACCTCTGAATCTTATAAGTTGAAGGTTTTGAATAAGTGGCTTAACTTCCTTCCATTTGCCTCATCTGTAAACTGAGTAAAATTATGATCATAATCTTACTAATATAGTATAAACTATACAGGAATGCTATTGATATGTGTGTGTGACCTTGACACTTGATACTTTGCCTAGCACTTATTCTTCTCTTTACTGATGTTGACAATGATAATACTATTATTCGGGGGTTTTGCATTCTGAAAAGCCCACAGTGTCGCTGCTCTGTCAAGTGGGTACTTTTTGAATTTTTTTTTTTTTTGCAGTGCTAGGGATTGAACCCAGGGTCTTGTTCATGTTAGGCAAAGTGCTGTACCACTGAGCTACACCCTCAAGTTGGATAGTTTTTAATAGTCCCTGAAAATGTCAAATCTGGGGGAAGTGAGACTCTCCCATCTCTGAGACTTTTCTGAGATTCACGGAACAGCTGCTGGGAGAATATGAACTTGGGGGTGACGCAGTTCCCAGAAACAGCCATAATGTTCCTTCCTTTGCCACTTCTTGACCTGCCATCAGCAGAGAATTCAGGGTCAAGAATTAAGAAATATCAACCTTTGTCTGTGTATTTTGACAGCAAGCCTTTCCTGCACAAAGGGGAGAATTTGTTCCCATAAATTTACATACTACTGACTTTACCCTTTGTTTTATTACAGAGCAGCATCTGTTCTTATAAGATATGCACTGATTCACTAAATTAACAAGCAGTGTGGATTTATTTTAATGAGACTATCTGATGATCTAGTTTATTTTCTTTTGGGTTAACTATAAATGAACTTATTGGACAGAGAAAATAACTGGTACTGTAATTCCCAGTGCTTAATATTTGATCAACAATAACTATCTCTTAACTGAAAACAAGTAAAATATTTGAAATTGCAATTAATATCTTAAGGCCATTTGGTGTTTCTAATCTTGGCTTTTTAATAGGTTTATTACCTCAAAGAGGTTTTGCAGATTCTGAAAATGTTCTCTAATAAAATAAATATTTATAATATGCCCCAAACAGGTTTTATGTAGATCATTAATGCATAGGCAAGTATTTGAAAAAAATGATCCAAGCTATAACAAAAGCACAATCTTGCCATCAAAAGTTGTGATATACAGTAAAATTCTATAAATTGGAACTAGTCTAGAAAATCCAGATTGTATATATATTGGCTATTCTTGGGGTCTGATAAGCCATAAGAACTCACTTTTTAAATTTTATTTTTTATTATCATATTATTGTTGTACTGGGGGTACATTGTGACATTTACAGAAGTTCTTACAATATATCATAGTTGAATTCACCCCCTCCATCATTCTTCTTTATCCTGCCTCCCCCCCATTCCTGGAATAGTTTCAACAGGTCTCATTTTTCCATTTTCATGCATGAGTACAGAATATTTCCACTATATTCACCCTCCTACACCCTTTCCTTATATCCTCCCTCTCCCACTAGTACCAATTCACACAGCACCTGTTTTACCTTCCTGTTCTTTGTTTTTGAAAACAGGCATTTTTGTTTGTTTAAGGTAGCTATACAGAGAGTTTCCTTGTGACATTTCCATGTATATATGTATTATAACCTGAATTGGTTCATTCCCTCTATTTTTCTCCTTTCTACCTTAGTCCTCTTCTTATGGTGAAGAAATCACCTTTGACTGAAGAAAAGATCTAGACATCTTTCAGGATTGTCTCTTGAAGACTTTAACTGAATAAGTTCCCAAGACCACAAGGGTTAGAATAATTTAGAAGGTTCTGGAAATAAGAGAGAGAACATTATCTCATGCCTTTGGAAACATAATGCTGGTGGTCATGTATAAAGAAAGAATTTTAGAAATGGACACTGTCTCATCAAAAAAAGCAGTCAGAATAATTTAAGGATGTCAGAGAGAGCTGGAAGCTGCATAAAATCTCACTCAAAAAGAAAATAAAAGAGAGAAAAAACTCTGACATGGAACAAAGGATAGAGTATTCACAGTTATATGGGCCCAATCTCTTTAGATTAGAAAGGTAGAACAGTTGAAAGCTCCACAGAGATCAATTTAGAGTAAACAGAAGGAAGTGCTATTTACACTACAGGTGGTAAAACTGATAAGACTTGTAAAACCGGACCGTTCTTTAATAAAAAAAAAAGCAAGGCATTTAAAACTATAAATATTTTTTTTTTGTGGTACTGGGGTTTGAACTCAAGGCCTCACACTTGCTAAGCCACATGAACCACTCCACCAGCCCTATAAGAAGTATTTAAGCAAATGTATGGATTGTAGATCCACTGTGGGTTAAGGAATTACGGCCAATTGCACTGATAGACTCAGTTCTTCATCCTTCCTTATAATAATGTCCAAGGTCATGTCACTTTGTGCTGCCACCCCACTGCAGGTTATGCGACTATGTCCTTCATCATGTGTGTAACTTTGTGTTAGCAGACATGATGAAAACAGAGGCTTAATGGTCTTGAATAGTGGGGCTTTGCCTTTGCACCTTTACCTTTGCCAAGAGAACCTGCCTGATCTAGCCAACTAAAAATGTGAGACATGTGGATTAGTTGCCCAAGGAGAAGCCAACTTCTAGAGTTGTAAGCAAATCCAGCCAAGATAAGCAGAGCTGCTTGCCAACCCCAGTGAGTTTAGGCATATAAACAATAAGTGCTTATGCCATCAAGGCTTTTGGTTGTTTCTTTTATAATCTTATTATAGCAATAGATAACTGATACAGGAAGAGAAATTTGGGCTGCATGACATGTGTATGTTCATATTCTAACAAGGTGACATTATTGAGGACAGTCTGCTGTTCCCATATTGTCTCTTGGTATAATTTTCAGGAGTCAGGATATTGGACTTGTCAATCTATAGATCTGACTTAGAATGGTAATCCTTTGACTAAGTTGTAAGAATATACCTGAAAATAATAGAAGGCATCAAACTTGACCAGTATTGTGTTCCCAAACTGCCTACCTGTAATGTGGCCAAGACCATAAGATAGGAATAAGGAAAAAAGCTTGGTGCAAAACAGGTTTCCAGAGCTCTCTACTTTACCATTATGGTGTATATGGTTGACTCTATCCCTTTTCTTAACTTCTTACAAGACTTTTAAGATTAAGTAATTCCTGGTCAAGAAATAAAAACAAGGTCACCCTATTTCCCAATAGATTTAGATGAAAACTGGTAGTAAAATCATATCAACCCCAAGAGGAGATGATGGAGAAGAGCCAAACTGGGTCTGTAAGTATTTGCAAAGACATGACAGATATTTATGCTGTATCAAGGTCACTATCACTTTAATATATCAAGCTGGAAACATCGCCACTGTCTACATAGCTGAACATGTTTTATAAGAGAGATGATTTTTCTATTTACATACACTTCTGCACTAGTAGGTTGATGCAGTAATTAAAATGTAAAAATTTTATTTGAAAACAAAAACAGGTTTCTAAATAATTCAGAAATTCAATGAAATTAATTACTAAACTCTTGTGTGCTACACAATAAATCCCCTCCTTGCCTTACAACAAATACAGATTGAATATTCACCAGTTGAACTGTAATTAACTTCTCAGTAAAATGATATTGCTTTTTTATGCACCGCCCCCTTCTTTCAAGTTTATTGTTGGTTTGTTTTCTGAAATAGGATTCTTTGTAAATCTTCCGCCAAGGGTATGGACATGGGAAATTAGCAAATTCGTTATATTAATCAGAACATTAGTAAACAGCAGGAAAGCCAAACCATAAACTTAACTGTGAAGATAAAATGGAATAAATAAAAGAGTTTAAGCAAATAGATAATAAAAATCTTTCTTTTTTGTTAATTCAACCCAAGTCTGACCTTAACTTGTACAAAGGTAAACTCAATGTTATAGGGGAGAAAGTGGGACCTCCTAAAAGTCATTTCAGAAAGGGCATGTTTGACTTTTAATAGCAAGGTCACAAGTTCTCCAGCAACATAGGAGGTCTCTGGACCATTTTTCCATGGAGAGAGCAAGAGGATTCCAGTGTTCTAGAATTTGGCAGTACCTACTACAGCTGTACCAAACTCCTGTCCATACAGCTGAAGCGAGTGTTGTAAATATTTCTTGGTGAGTTATCAGAAGCTGTGAAGAGAGATCAGGAGGCCCACACTTATTCTTTGGGTGATCTCTAGGGTTTCAGCTCCTCACTGCCAGGGCCTGTAGGCATGCCTGATTCTTGAACCTATCCTCTGTTGCCAGGGCTAGAATCACAGTGAACTCAGAGCAGGGTAATTCTAAACTGCTATTGTATACCCAGAATATGGGACGTGAGCTTGTTGGGCTCCAAGGACTGGAAGGATACTAAGATTTTATCCAGATTTTCATCTTCTTTCATCAGGAAACTGTTGCATATACAGGGAAAGAAATGACTTAGAGGTTGCTAAAATTATAGCCTGGTGAGCTATAGAAAAAGAGAAAGTGAGATGTCAATTCTTTAAGTCTGAAACAACTGATCATAGAAATATTTTAATTGTTTAAATAAAATTATCACAATTTGGTAGAAACCACCAGACCTACAGCTTAAGACAAAGCTCATGTGAAAACATTTAAAAGCATAATGACATTGTCGTACTTAATTTGTACATCTAGTTTGGGCTACAACGGAGTTGAATATATTTTTGAATATTGAAAAATATAATTTAGAATTTTTATATGTCTAGTCTTTGAAATTGCAAAGACCACTCACAGGATAGGAATATGGTATCCACTACAGTTATGAATGAGATCAGAGAGTGTTTTAATTTCTTGCAGTTGTGTTGAATGTATGACTGCAGAAAATTTTGCTGTTTTAGTTCCTTCTTTCCTGCCTTTGCACAGAGATAGTGTGGAATGCCACCATTTTTTACCTGCAGTAGTTTCTTTCAAGCCCTGGAGCTATGTAAACTGCTGGATATATGTGTTTCATTTCATCCACCATTCAGCTCTAAAACGACACAGGTATCAGCCGCCGTCTAAGTAATTTGATTGGTATGCATAACTGACTTTGACTCTCTGCATAACACCTAAGCTGTTTTATTTAGGCTCAGGAGCCTTAGGGTAAGGATATGGAATAAATTGTAAATGATATTAAAAAGAATAGCTTGGGAAGGAATACTATGTCATTAGGGGCCAAAACATAAGGCAACATAAAGTAATGTTTTGGTGGCATAAATTACATTTGTAAAGTGGTAGTGACAAATCAAATGAAATCAGATAGCCTCAACATTCATACGTGTATAGTATAAGAACTGTTCTAAGACTCGGGCATTTGAGGGATTGTGAAGTTTTTCCAAAATAGATCAAGAATAAAATTATTCCTATAATTTGTCATTAAAGTTGTACCAGAAATTTTACTTGGCAATAAATTATCCTAGATTGGGGAAAGAAAGGCAGGGATTGATGGGTGAGTGGGCTGCATAGATCAGTTTGCTCTGTACAGCAAATTGCTCTTCCCCTTGCTTACTCCTTCCCATGCATGCATGCTACAGAGAGGACTAGGACATGTCAAATACAATCCACAGGACATTAGTTTTAGAGGTAAACACACCTGGTTTGATTCCCTGGTTCTTCCAGTTACTAGCTATGCGACCTAGGAAAAAATGACTGGCTTTGTCCCTCATTTCCCTCATTTTTTTTTTGTGGTCCTGGAGTTTGAACCCAGGGCCTCAGGCTTGCTAGGCAGTTGCTCTACCACTTGAGCCACTCTGCTAGCCTTCCCTCATTTTTTGAGGTGGAGATGATGACAAGTCCCTCAAAAGGTTGTTGTATGTGGAAACAGAAGCAGTTTCTGAGGGTTGTGAGTATTCAATAAAGAGAGAAATTATTTTCCATTTTCACTGCCACTGTTTTCTTTCTTATCTCCATCCTTGTCACTTCCATGCATGGTTCCTATCATATTATATGCCTGCTCAAAACCTCTCAGTGACTACCTAATACTCACAAGCTAAAAGCAAATTTCTTGGTCTGGTCAGTGCAATTATGCTTAGAGTCCTGCCTTTGGGACCTGCACTAGTTATCTATTGTATAAAAAGTTACCACAAGGTTAGTGGCTTAAAACAACACACATTTATTATCCCACTGTTTCGGTGGGTCAAGAGTCCAGACATGGTTTAGCTGGACTTCTGTTTCTGAGTCTCATAAAGTGACACTCAAGGTGCTGGCTAGAGCTGTGGTCTTATCTGAGGCTCGAGTAGCGATGGATCCACTTTCAAGTTAGGGGTGGTTAGTGTTGACATTCAGATCTTTGTATGCTGATGAACTGAGGTTCTTGGTTTATGTTAGCTGGAGGCCATACTCACTTCCTTGCCATGTGATCAATTCAATAGGATAGCTCGTAACATGGCATTTTGCTGCATCAAATTTAGCAAGGAAGAGGTCTACTAACAATCTTACGTAACAAATCTGTACATCTTGGTGCCTTTGCTATACGCTGTTGGTTAGAAGAAGTCAGTCTGCTCTTACTCATTAAGATATAACACAAGGGTTCAGCAACCAGAGGATGGCATCATGGGAAAAATCTTAGAGTCTGTCTGCCACAGGCTCCAGAATTGAATGCTGGTGGTTGATTGCCAGCTCTGCTATTTCTCTAAGCCACCTTCTGCACATATAAAAATGGTGATATGATAGTTTTGTATCTCATGGGGTTGTTAAGAACTTCAAATGAGGTAAATTATTTTGCAAAGTATTCCACACCCAGCCAACTCCTACCTTCTTTAAGATTTGTCTTAAGTCTCACCTCCTCTATGAGGGCTGGGCCTTATACTAGCTATGTGACCTGTGTAAGTTTCTCCTTTCTTATTACAGAAATGTATCAGCCTACTCATAGTTTATATATTATTATATACTCATGTTTTATTAATGAAACATTCAGGATGCATATTTTGTTCATCTGGTAAAATTGTAAGCAAATTAAGGGCAAGAACTTTTTGTCTATAAGTAAGAAAATAACATTTATTGAATGCCTAGAATTGTCAGGCACTCTGACAAGCATTTTATTATTTATTAATTCTTATAAGCCTTACAACAATCTTTTGATGTAAATCCTATTATTACTCTTATTTTGCAGATAAGGTAACTGTAGCAAGAAGTTTAGTAATTTGTCTGAAGTCACACAGCTAGTCAGAATGAAACTCCAGTAATGAAACTGTTATTTGCCTCAAATGCTACTTCTTTTGTATTTCTAAAGCAGTGTGATGAACAAAGTAGTTGTTCATTTTAGCCTCCTTTTTGAGGGGGTACTGGAGATTGAAGTCAGGGCCTTATGCTTGCTAGGTCCTACCTAGACTCTACCACTTGAGCCACTTTGACAGCCCTCATTTTGGCTTTGGATAAGTGGAAATGAATTTATACATTGAGCGAAGACTGCACTGGAGAAGTCTGGAGAAGTCCATTTTTCCGTTGCTATTCAAGATGGGAGGAAGGTGGGGCATGATGGTGCACACCTGTAATATCAACACTCAGGTGTGTCCTGGAATCATCATCTACTTATTGATTTCTTTTGCTGGTAGAAAATCACCATGTCTACTAAATGACATGTTCTGGGAAGCTTTCGTTTGAGAACAAAATTTAAGATCACAATCCCTGTGCTGTTATGACACCTTGGCATGTACTGTGATCTGGTTTTCATTTCTCATGGTTCCCATGGTCAGGAGACACTGTATTCCCATTATGTCCACTCCGAGCTCTACTGGGTTCTCCTTTTAGATCATGCATCTTAGAATTTTTAGCCAATTTTCCCCCATCACAGCACTAAGGCCTTAAGTATCAGGGCCTCACAGTGTGCATTATCTGTGAGAATTTGCTTCCAGTTCTGGGGACAGGACCCTTGGGAAAACTAGGAACTGGGCCAGAAAGAGAGTGGCCTGGCCACTCTTAACCTAAACCTTGACCTTCAGCAAAGTAGAGGACTAAGCCACTCAGGAAATAGTAGATGTTTCACCAGATGTTCTTTGGACTATATCTTCCGTCCAACTTCAATTTACTTTTTGTCCTTTCAGAATGAGGCTGGGGCCAAATGGTCTGCCTTTTATGAAGAACAGTCAAAGCTTGCCAACACTTTTTCACTACAAGAAATTCAGAATGTCACTGTTAAGCGTCAATTGCAGGTCCTTCAGCAGAGTGGGTCTTCAGCGCTCTCAGCAGACAAGAGCACACAGGTATGTTTGTGAACATTTTAGTACTGACCCCAAGAGCTGAAATGTTTGAGAAATAGTATATACTGACATTAAAAAGAGCTCTGTGCCTATATAGGGTGACCATAAAATTTATTATCCAATCTGGAGTCTTTTTTGAGAACGAAAGAAGACACTGGTTCCTGATCCACTCAGAAGTGAGCAAGAATATGACACATACAAAGGCAGTCTAAGACTATATTAGATTGATTTTCATTTTGTTTTTTTGATAGCCAAATGCTGTGGTTGGCTCATGTTAATGAAGTCTTCAAAGCTGTCGTACCAACATTGCTGTAAAATGGCACGTTAAGAATTCTATCCTGAGATAGTTTGTTCAAATTCAAGAAAGCCTGTATTTCCCCTGTTAAATTAACATACCATTCCAACCCATCCCTCTATCCCAGAAGTCAGCAAGCTTTTTTTTTTTCTGAAAAGGACATACAGTAAATAGTTTAGGTTTTGGAGGACATACTGTCTGTGTCACAACTCATCACCTCTGCCATTGTAGCAGGCAATCAGCCATAGATAATACATAAATGAATGGATATGGCTGTCATCCAACAAAACTTGACAAAAATAGTCAGCAGACCATAGTCTGCAGACCCCTGATGTAGCCTATTGAAATATTTTTATCTAAAATACCCAGCTATTTCACATCAAAGTCTTCTTTCTCAGTTACTTGTCTTCTGGAATTCTGTATATACTAATCTGCATTTATAAAAATAAAAATGCATGATAAGGACAGAGATAAAGCCATATGGCATTTGTTTCTACAAGTTGATATTTATTATTCTTCATTCTTTGGTTATAATTATCCCACTAGCTATTAATCCAGTTTATCTTATCCATTCCATGTTTCTCCATCTTTTTCACAAGGACATCGTGAGAAACCTTGCCTGTCTAACTCTAGAGAGCCTAGGGTAGAATCTAGACATTCCATTTTTTAAAGATTCCCAGATTAATTATAATGTGTAGCCAGGACTGAAAATCACTAAGATGCAAGTGAGAGCTTGAAGTGTTTGAGAAGAGAGGAGACTCAGGATGCACGGGTTTGATAGAAGGAATGATAGAGGGTGGGTGCCAAGGTAAGAAGCTTAGATTTATTGGCTTGGAGTATTGGATCTAGTTCACGTTTTAGGATAGTGACTATAGCAAAGTGAAAGAATAATATGAGGGCATTAGGAGAAAGAGAAACAGGGCCTTTAATACAGTACTTCTTAAATCATTTGTGAGAGAAAACCAGCCTCTCCCTCCTGTCTCCCTCCCTTCCTTCTCTTCTTCCATTTCTCTCGCTTTTATTCCTTTGTCTCCAATCCATCACAGATCAATACGTGGTTAAGTTCACTGATTAAATACTTAGATGTCATGGAAATAGAAAGTTGTTTAAAAAAGTTGGTAAACATTTATTTTCTTAATTCCTGTACTTATTACCAAATGAAAACAGATCCTTTGCTGACTTGCACTGACCCATGGACTCCATGTCCAGCAGCACTGCCTTATTCTGTTACCTTCACTTCCTTTTACCTACAGGGTAAAATTTAAATTTTTATTATAGCATAGACTGTCTCTCATGATCTACCCTTGCCTACCCATTTCACGTCCTCCGATCCCCTCAATGAACACTATCACTCCAGTTTTATTTGATGTCTCACCACCCCTTGAAAATGCCATGTTTTTCCAATCATCTTAAACTCTGCCTTCTACTTCCCCTTTCTAATGGACCCATTCCTGCTTCTGCAACACACAGCTCTAATGTCCCCATCCTCTTTGAAGCCATTCTTTTCTTTTTAGCAACAAAAACCTGTTTTATTTTTCCAAATACAAATACAGAAGTTTGCATGTTTTGTAAATATTGCTGCAAAACAATATTTCTGTATACAGCTCCTTCTGTTCTAGAAGTGTGTGAACATAGACATGTATCCACAGAGCAATGTTGGCTCATCAAGGATCTACCTTGCATACACTCAGCACTTAAAGAAGAAAAATGATTAATCAAACCAGAACTTTTTTTGTCAAAGTAATTTTTTATAGGTGAATGGTTTTTCTCAAAAGACAAAACTTAGGTAGTGCACATATTTCTAAATGGTATCAGCATTGTTTGCAAATAGGTTCCCAGTATGAAGCCATTCTTGAATCTGCAGGTTTTAAGTCCCTCTTCCATCAACCCCTAGCCAATACTGCCACATCACTTTTTGGTGACAGTTATAGTACTTATCACTCTGTCATGTGGTTACTGATTTTGTAACTACCTCACTGTGCCATCACTTTGGGGTCTTTGAGGGTCAGTGACTTGTCCATTTCAGAAATGTCGGAGTGTAGCTAAGAGTAGAGATTCAGTAAATGTTGAATAAAACAAAAATGCACTTCTTTGTGTGTAGGTGAGAAACAGTCTTGGAATTTGGATATATCTTTTTATTTCAATTACTCTACATATCTGTGATGTGCTCATAAGACTTTGTGCTAGCTGACAGTGGGAAAAACTTAAATGTGTTCCTGCCCTACATGCAGGAAAATACATGGCAAAGATGTGAATATTTGTTACTTTCTAAATTGATTCTTCTCCAACTAACCTTTTCTCTAGTTCCTAGTCCCCTTTTCCTATTAGCCTCTGTTGCTTTAAAGTTTCTGCATTAGTTCTTTTGCATTGAAGACATCAAATGCTATCTTTTTTTTTTTGGGTTACCTACCCATCCTCATACCTCCCTTGTGTGCACTTGCCTTATCATGTAATCAAAGTCCTATCCCCTTGTTGTGTTTGCCCTTGATTTAAAGTCTGCATATGAGGGAGAACATACGATTTTTAAAATTTTTTATTTTATTCATATGTGCATACAATGATTGGGTCATTTCTCCCCCCTTACCCCCGCCCTCACCCTAGCCCCCCCCACTCCCTCCCTTACCCCCCCTTACCCCTCGCTACCCGGCAGAAACTATTCTGCCCTTATCTCTAATTTTGTTGAAGAGAGAATATAAGCAATAATTGGAAGGACCAAAGGTTTTTGCTGGTTGAGATAAGGATAGCTATACAGGGAGTTGACTCGCATTGATTTCCTGTGCGTGTGTGTTACCTTCTAGGTTAATTCTTCTCAAACTAACCTTTTCTCTAGTTCCTGGTCCCCTTCTCCTATTGGCCTCAGTTGCTTTTAAGGTATCTGCTTTAGTTTCTCTGCGTTGAGGGCAACAAATGCTATCTAGTTTTTTAGGTGTCTTACCTATCCTCACACCTCCCTTGTGTGCTCTCGCTTTATCATGTGATCAAAGTCCAATCCTCTTGTTGTGTTTGCCCTTGATCTAATGTCCACATATGAGGGAGAATATACGATTTTTGGTCTTTTGGGCCAGGCTAACCTCACTCAGAATGATGTTCTCCGATTCCATCCATTTACCAGCGAATGATAACATTTTGTTCTTCTTCATGGCTGCATAAAATTCCATTGCGTATAAATACTACATTTTCTTAATCCATTCATCAGTGGCGGTGCATCTTGGCTGTTTCCATAACTTGTCTATTGTGAATAGTGCCGCAATAAACATGGGTGTGCAGGTGCCTCTGGAGTAATCTGTGTCCCATTCCTACCAAAGGACTTTTTAATATTAGCATTATTTTTAGAAAATTTCCCATTTCTAACATTATTTATTATATTTAATTTGCAGTTAAATACAATTCTAAGTACAATGAGCACCATCTATAGTACTGGAAAGGTTTGTAACCCGGATAATCCACAGGAGTGCTTTTTGCTTGAACCAGGTAGGCTATAAACTTTGAGTAGTGATTATGAAATTTATTTTTTACTCCTAACTTCAAAGAATGAGGTTGACTTTATATGATGACACGGAGCTTTTTGAATAGAGACTCCAAAAATAAGATTCCAAATATGTGTGTTTCAGTACATAGATGCTTTAATAACTTAAAAAGAAATCACATTGTAAATTCTATCACATTCAAGTTAGTAATTAAATTCCGGTGGTCTGTTTTCTCTGCAGACATATTTTGACCAATAGTAAAGGCAAGTTATTCACAAGATTTCACTTAATAACTTCCTAACTTTGAGGTCTGCCATCCTTACTTTTAATTCTTTAAAGTTCCTATAGTTGCTTACAACATAAAAGTTTTAAAAATTTATGTTTGTTTTCCTTTGGGTGCTTTGGAACAGGTTTGGATGACATAATGGAGAAGAGCACAGACTACAGTGAGAGGCTCTGGGCTTGGGAAGGCTGGCGGTCTGAGGTTGGCAAGCAGTTGAGACCATTGTATGAAGATTATGTGGTCCTGAAAAATGAGATGGCAAGAGCAAATGGTAAATTTGCTGGTCTGTGGAGGCCTTGCAGCTCTCTATGGGCCACGGGACTATTTCTCAAGTATTCCATTTCTCATGCCTGCTCTTTAACAGATGCCCCTAAATTAGCAATTGGTAACAATCAGGGTTACATGTCTCAAGAAGAAACTACAGGGGCTTAAGAAAGTGCATGGGAACGCTATAGTCTAAAGAGTTCAAGAATGAGATTCAATCATAAGGTCTTAAATGAATTAGCCAGGACTTGTGAGTTAAGTAAGAGTTTCCCAAAAGTGCCTGGGGGAATCTGCTTGGAGACCCTATTTCTCAGACAGGACAAGAGATAGAGACAATACCCCTTACCTAAACCCTCATCTGGCCACTGTTCATTCTCAAAGGTCATTTTGTGTCTACCTCAGGGTGATGTGTCAGAAGAAAAAAACTTCAGGTTAGTGTAGGCTAGAAATCTTTTATTTTCGGCAGTTATAATTCATGTAGTCATAAAAAAACATAAGAAGGAATTTCCATATCTCTTAACTTACTCTACTGCCTTAATAATGAACTGCAGTCATGGTATTATGAATAACTTTATGCTTTGGTGATTCACTGCCCTCTGGGTTTTGTTAGGAAAATTTTTTTCATTTGTTGGTTCTTGTTTCTTTCACTGTCATTTAAACTCATGTTTGCAAGTCTTAGGCAAGTTGCAGATAGTAGCATATCATCAATTTTTATTAATACCCTGCATACTCTTCTATCCAAATATTAATTTTGTAATCTTCCTGATCATCCATTGACAATGTGAATGTAAAAATAAAAATGATTAAAACACACTTACCAAATTTATTAGCTAATACCCTACCTAACACTAACTTGCGTCCTAATGGTTAGATGTTAAATGAAGCACACAGAAATGCATTGTGTACACACGTAATCTGTAAACAAACACATCCACTGTGGGTCAAATCTGAAAATTTAAGGTGCTGAACAAATGAGAATTAAAAACCTTAGAGATTCAATTTCATGTTTTAAGGTCAGTAATACAAACTGGCCTAGAGAGAGAGTAAAAACCCAGTGTTAGGAAACCAGAAGTATGCCTCTGCCTCTCACCAGCTATGTGACCTTGGACAAGTGATTTAATTACTCTAAGCACGGCCTTTTGGTGGGAATGTAGACTGGTACAGTTATTATGGAAAACAGTATGGAGATTCCTAAAGAAATTTAAAATGGAACTACCATAGGACCCTCCTATATTCATAATAGCCAAGATTTGGAAACAGTCTAGGTGACTGTCAAGAATGAATGAGTGAACAGAGAAACTGTAGAATATATATATATATATATATATAATATAATACATATATAGAGTATTATTCAGCCTTAAAAATGGAGGAGATCCTGCCATTTACTACAACATGGAGGGACCTGGAGGACATTATGCTAAGTAAAACAAGTTTGACAGAGAAAGAAATACTGCATGCATGATCCCACTTATATGTGGAATCTTTATAAAGAGGTCAAATACACAGAAAAAGAATAAAATTGTGGTTACCGAGAGTGGGGTGGGAAGAAATGGGGATCTATTGGTCAAAGGATGTAAAGTAGCAGATAGGTAGTCTGAAGGACTGATGGACAACATAAGACTACGGTTAATAATACTATTCTACTGTATTCAAGAGTTTTGTTAATGAGTAGATTGTAGCTGCTCTTGCCACACAGGGGAAGATGGTAACTATGTGAGATGATGGATATGCTAATTTGTTTCACTATAATAAACATTTTGCTACATATGTATGTCACAGCATCATGTTGTATAATCTTAAGTGTTCACAATAAATTTATTTAAAAACAATCACAGGCTATTAATCTGTGCAATGCTGGTTATAATGATGACAACCTGGAATGTGTTTTGTGCTTATTAAATGAGATAATATATTTAAACTCCTTACACAGAACAAGTGCTTAACAGAATTAGCTAGTCTTTTCATTCATTTGCATCCCCTTGAGTTTATGTCTGAAATGGCAATAAAATGTGATCTTTTTGCAGGGCTTTTTTTTTTTTATTGTGGTACTGGACCTTTGCTTGCTAGGCAGGTGCTCCACCACTTGAGATACACCTCTAGTCCTCAGGTTTCTTTTAGCTTCCCAACAAGGCTAATCTATATAAACTGTATTCTCTATCACTCTTTCCCCTTATGTTCTCTTCTTCCTTTTTTTACGAAACAGGTTATGAGGATTATGGCGATTATTGGAGATCAGATTATGAAGCAGAGGGAGCAGATGGCTATGACTATAACCACAACCAGTTGATTGAAGATGTGGAACGCATCTTTGCAGAGGTAACCGACGAACTGTAAGGCAGCAACAGGAAGGAGGGACAATGGCCAAACGCATTTCTGGATTGTTTTAATATGTAGGTTGGCCAGGCATCATAGAATTATAGAATGTTAGAGCTTAAGATTTTTGAGAACGATATCAGAATTGTTCTGGTTTCCTCTCTCTTTCAGTCATTGACCAGTAATTACCAATAGAAACATTTTAAGAAGGAATGACTTTTTAGATTATAAGAAGGAATGGTTTTCATAAGGTACCTGGAAAATAGCACTATTTTCCTTTGTTATCAGAACCATAGACACTGCTTTCTTTCTTAAGATGACAGATACAATTATTTCATTAGCCTCTGCTTAAGGATGTGTTTTATAGGGAAGAGATTTCTATGACAAAAGAAGTAGGTAACATCTTAAATATGAATTTTTTGCAACTTCTTTCATTTTGGGATGTGCATTCCTCCAGGTATTTTTATTGATTTGTGCAGTGGTGCTAGTCATCATCAGTACATGTGGAAAAGGAATGCTTTCAAACTCTCCAGAATATTTGAGAGGAGAAGAAACAATTCAGAGAAATCCTACTTATATAAAGAAGCTCTTGTTTTTAGAGTTGGGTGACTGGCTACTTGTGGTCTTAAACTTTCTTCCTGGTCTTTTCAGATTAAACCATTATATGAACATCTTCATGCCTATGTGAGAACAAAGTTGATGGATACCTACCCTTCCCATATCAATCCAACTGGATGCCTCCCTGCTCATTTGCTTGGTAAGAAACCCCAGGAATCCTTTGTGTTCTTTGTCATCTTAGTCATTTCTATCAATTAAATGATCTTTTGGAGTGATACCCAACATAAAACTTTTGAAGAAAAAACCAGTAAATGAAGTCAGTGCCCTATGGAAATCTCATTTTGAAAACACACTCTTCAACAGTAAGTCAATTTTAAATCATTCTCTATTGCATCATTATTTTTACACATAAAGAGTTTTCATGTTGGCTACAATTGAAAAGATAAAGGGATTTCTAATGATAACTAGAGAAAGAATTCCAGATGAAAATGAGACTAGAAATAGTAGACTAACCTATCGCTACATGGCACCAATTATAAGAAAGGTCTACCTTATTACTTTCTACTCATTACTGTTTCCATGCTATGAGGTTACTCAGAATATGCTAATTTTTTATACAAGATGATCTTATATATATATGTAAATAACCATCATATAAGATGCAGCACATTACATTTTAGTGACTATTATTGTCATCATCAAATATACACTTTTCTTTTTTCAAGTTAAATATCCTACACTGATATTTTTCCTTAAAATCCCACTTATCTAATTGTCCTCCCTTGGGTTAACTATATTTTGCCCATGTTCCTTTTCAATTGTCAAGGTCAAAACTGAACAGTTATTCCAGATGGAGCTGAACCAACAGAGAGGAAAAAATGGTATCATGCCTGTCTTTGTTCTAGACACTATCACTTTATCAATTTAGCTGAAGTTCATGTTTGTGTTTTAGAAACCATACCATACTGTTTGTTGGGGTACTTTTGGTCTTTTACTGTAGACTGTGTTTCAGCCTGATGTCATATATATATGTATATATATGACATCAGGCTGTTTTATAGTGTATAAGTTTTATAGTGTTTAAGTTTTATAGTGTATAAGTTTTATAGTGTATAAGTTTTATAGTGTTTAAGTTTTATAGTGTATAAATTTTTTAAAAAATTTAACCATAGGACTCACATTTATCTCTATTAAAATTTATCTTTTAAAAAATGAACTCATAGAAATATTCTTCATGTAGTTGTGTTGCTTCATTTCTTTGGTGCCAGGATTCTGGTTTTATTAGGAGATTGGCTTTTTCTAGACACATGTTCCCTTTTGGGGTCTGTGGCCTTGAAATTCAACCTTACACTGTTGGAGATGCTCGACAGATTACCCAGTTAAGTGTAGTACTATAGAATAAAAGTGAAACTTAGTTACTAGTTTTTTGAATGATGATCATATGTGATAATTTTGTAACCCATATGAAGCATTACTAATAGTGTAATTTGTAGCATTTTGTCCCACGGATGGTGAATTATGTAATCTCTTTCTAACCTGTAGTAGCTATACTATTCCATATATTTAATAAATAAATTTATTATTTATAAATTAAATATATTTAATAAATTGTGCTTTTGAATAGTAACTCAAGATAGGAGAAACTGGAATGATTCCCTAGCTAAACTGGGTTAGTTTTGCTTAACCACATAGTCTCTTAGAGGTGTTAGAAGAAGAAAATGCTGGAAATTTAAAGTAAGAAAAGGAAAAAAGCAAAAAAAAATTAGTGAAAAGGAAGCACAGAAACTAGACTGTTTAGAAATACTGAGTGACTTGCTTACCAATCCAACTTCATGTACTATGTAAGATCAGGTCTATATTTTGCTGTCTTTCTCATATATTAACATATTCTTTTTTTTAAAATAGGTGATATGTGGGGTAGATTTTGGACAAATCTGTACCCTTTGGTAGTTCCCTTTGGACAGAAACCAAACATAGATGTTACTGATGCAATGGTGATGCAGGTAGGAAGAAGAGGACCTTAAAAACATTCTAAATTATTCACTTTATTTTTATGCCATCCTCTGTTCTTACCTTTGGTTTGTGAAAACATGTTAATAAAAATTCAAGATAATTTAAATGTACTTCTTATATATTTTCCTAGAAAAGTATTTACAATGTCAGCGACATTGAATAATATGTATGCTATTGATCTTGCTGCTAAGTAATCAGTCAGTAAAGTCTGAATAGTAACAAACAAGAATATAATATTTTTTCATACTTAAAAATCATTGTTATCAAAGTAGCATAAAGATCATTTGAATTCCCCTTTCGTAATCATCTTAGTATAATTGTTTAAATTCCCCATGTTCCCTTCCATGGATGAAATTTTAATTTTAGGTATGTATTTTTCTTTATTCAGTTAAATTCTACATTTCCGTGTAGAATTAACAATTGTACTCCCATTCATCTTATAGAATTTATTCAGATGGTCACACGATTTATCATTTATGCATTGCTGAACCTTTGCTTGTTAGTAGTTTTAAACTGTAAGTAGTATTGCAGTGAAAAATCTTCACATAACACGCTCCTCAGAAAAGTTCATAGCAGAACTACAACTCAAAGCTGCAAGGCCTCCGATTCTTATGTCAATCCTTAGCCTTCCCAAAGTGATTTCACATCCACCACCTCTTCTAATGCTGTCTATAAGATTGTCAGGAAAACTATTGTGAGAGTTCCATGCTGAAAGTGAGGAAAATTAAGGCTCAGATAAATGATTCGCCCAAAGACACAAAGTTTGTCAGTGGTGACTAGCAACTGAACTCACAACTTCTAATGTTTCCAGTCTGTTTTTCTACTCACTCATTAATTCAGTAATCCATTCTTCACTCAACAAATGTTCACTGTGTTTACTTGTCTGCACTATTTTGTTCATTCTGCTTAAGAAAGTCATATTAAAAACAATCCTGAAATTTATATGGAACCACAAACAAACAAACAAAATCTTGCAAATAGCCAAAGCAATCTTGAGCAAAAGAACAAAGCAGGAGACATTACACTATCTGACTTCAAAATATACTATAATGCAATAATAATCAAAACAGCAAGATATTGTTATAAAAATAGACATATAGACCAATGGAACAGAATAGAGAACCCTGAAGGAAACACACACATCTATAGTCAAGTGACTTTCAACAAAGGTGCTAAGCACATGCATAGGAGAGAGGGCAGTCTTTTCACAAAATGTATGGGGAAATTGGGTATAACATGTAGAAAAATGAAACTAGACTCCTGCCTCTCACCAATTCCAAAAATCAATCCGAAGTTGATGAAAGATTTAAATGTGAGGCCTGAAACTATGAAACTATGACTAGAAGAAAACATTTTTCAGACAAGATTCCAAAAGCACAGGAAACAAAAGCAAAAATAGGCAAAAGGGATTGCATAAAAATAAAAAGCTTTTGCACCACAAAGGGAGCAAACTGCACAGTGAAGAGACAACACACAAAAGGGGAGAAAATATTTGAAAACCATACATTTGACAATGAGTTAATACTCAGAATATATAAGAAACTCTAAAACTCAATATCAAATAACCTGATAAAAATGGGCCATACACCCAAGTAGACATTTCTCAAAAGAAGGCATACAAATGATCAACAGCTATATTAAAAATTCTCAATATCAGTAAACATCAGGAATCCCTCAGTGAGCTATCACTTCACTCCAGTATGAATGGCTATGATAAAAAAAAGACACACACACACACACAAAACCAAGTGCTGGTGAGGATGTAGAGCAAAGAGAATTGTTGCACACTGTTATTAAGAATGCAAATTAATGTAGCCATTATGGAAAATAGTATGAGGCTTCCTAAAAAAATTAACAATATAAATTCCATATGATCCAGCAATCCTACTGCTGGGTATATATTCGAAGGAAATGAAATCAGTATGTTGAAGAGACATCCTCACTTCCATGTTTCTTGCAGTGCTGTTCAAAATAGCCACAAAACAACCTAAGTGCCCAGCAACTGATGAATGGATGAAGAAAATGTGGCACACATACACAATTGAATACTATTCAGCCATAAAAAGAATGAATTCCTGTCATTTCTGACAACATAGATTGAGCTGGAGATCTTTATGTTAAGTGAAATTAGCCAGGCACAGTAAGACAAGTACCACGTGATCTCACTCATGTGGAAGCTAAAGACTTGATCTCCTAGAAGTTGAGGGAAGAAAGGTGGTTACCAGAGGCTGGGGAGAGTATGGAGGAGAGAAGGATGGGACTAAGTTATCATTAGGTAAGAATTTCTGGTGTGCTATTGCATAGACTGTAGATACTGATAATGTACTGTGTATTTCAAAAAGCTAGAAGAAAATAGCTCAAATATTTTTGCCATGAAGAAATGAAAAGGGCTAGGTTTTTACTTGCTTAGCATGTGCAAGACCCCAGGTTTAATCTGCAGCACCACACATACAAAACAAAATGATAATGTTTAAGGGGATAGATGTGTTTACCCCAATGTGGACATTATACAGTGTATCCTTCTACTGAAACATCACATGGTACACCAGAAATATGTACACTTTTGTCAAGGTTCAGTAGCTCACACCTGTAATCCTAGCTTTCTAGGAGGCACAGATCAGGGGGATTGTACTTTGAGGCCAGCCTGGGCAAAAGTTTGCAAAACCCCATCTCAACTAATGGTTGGGTGTGGTAGTATGCACTTGTTATTCCAGCTATTTGGAAAAGCACAAATAGGAGGATTGTGGTCCAGGCTAGCCCACGCATAGAGACTCTATCGCAAAAATAACCAAAAGAAAAAAAAAAAGGTGGGCTGGTGGGCTGGCAGAGTGGCTCAAGTGGTAGGGCACCTGCCTAGCAGGTACAAGGCCCTGCATTCATTCTCCAGTACTGCCAAGAAAAGAAAAATGCACATTTTAATGTCTTTATGTATTAGTTAAAAATTAATTAAAACTGAAAATTGAAAACTTGCCTGACATTAAGCGCCCCCCCCCCCAGTTTTTGCAGTGCTGGGGATCAAACCCAGGGTCTTGTACATAATGACAAGTGCTTTACCACTGAGTTACATCTCCAGCACAACATTAAGCCTTTAAAAGTCAATAACAAAAAACCCATAGTTTCATATTCTGTTTCTTATTCCCAGAGTTGACATAGGAAAAAAAAAAGCTAAACTTGGCGGCTGTTCAAGATCAGAGGAAGTTTTCTGTGTTACTAAAAATGATTTGTGAACTATCTGCCAACTATACAGAACTTAGTTTGCCTGAGTGGGTTTTATTGCCTAAGCATGCTTCGTCATCTCTTGAGACATTCATTTCAAGAAAAGTTTGCTCGGTGGCAGATACCTATGGCTGTCTCTCCAATTCCAAAACATTCTGAAAATTCAGACTCCATGTACATCATGAAGCCAAGGCCCAAGTTCATATGGGCCTTTTATTTCCAAAAGCCCGCACCTTCATGTCCACCTTATTGCTTGTGTCTTCCACCAACTTTAAATGGGCCTTGACCCCTGAAGGAGCTCAATCAACTAATGCTGACTAGAGTTGAATAGTCTCTAGTAACTAGGTCATTGTTTTTTCCTTTGCGCTTGGAATACAAAGGATAAATATAGGCTCAGTGGTAGAGCACTTGTCTAGCATGTGTGAGACTGGGTTCGATTCCCAGCACTGCAAAACCCAGCAACAACAATAAAGAAGAAAACTATCACATGCAATCTCATCCAGTCTACTATTAACATTTTCATATATTTCCTCATTAATACCACATGAGTGGCTTTTATATTTTACTTACTATTAAAAATATTTTATAACATCAATAAAATTCTTTAAGTATAGTTTGGGTGACCACACAGTTTTTTTCATTCTACAAAAGTATTATTTACTTAACCACTCTGATGATTGCTTCCCTATTAAAAATCATGCTCAGTGAAATTCTTTGATCTAATTTCTGGTAACTTCCTAGGTTATTTCCCTAGAGACAGGATCACTATGACAAAGAGTGTAAACCTTTCAAACACTATTGCTAAATTGCCTTTTGGAAAGGTTATGCCAATGTATATGTCCAACAGAAAGAATGCTGTCATTTCAATGCTGGATTAAATACTGTTCTTTTTCTTCTCCCAGGCTTGGGATGCAGACAGGATATTCAAGGAGGCAGAGAATTTCTTTGTGTCTGTTGGCCTTCCTAAAATGACTGAAGGATTCTGGGAAAACTCCATGTTAACTGAACCAGGAGATGGCCAGAAAGTGGTCTGTCACCCCACAGCTTGGGACCTGGGGAAAGGCGACTTCAGGTAGTTGGTCTGATATTTATTGTGAAGAAACTAAACGGGAGGCTATGAAGGCAGGAATTCCATTTCTTCTTCTCTGAGCACAGAAGAGATGAATTAAAATTCCTTGAACTAAGGCTGGGAGTCCATGAGAGCCTATTTGGTTTTCCCAGGAAAAGATTGTCAGCAGGTTCTAACTTGACCCTTTAGATGATCTGCCTCATTTGAAATATCATATGCCTATTAGAGTTGGATGGCCATGCAGATGGTGGTATCCCCAATAGGAAAGGTTTGGTGCTGAGAATTAGGGAAGATGGACATGTGAACCAAACCTTCATTTCCCCTCTCTGCTTCACTCTTGTGAGTGACACAGGATATGTGAATACAAGCTGGGGTAAAAGGGAGAAAGGAGTACATGTCATAAGAGAGATGCAGGGAGACAACTGACCATACTTGGAATAGGAGATAAGATCAGACAGGGTTTTGTGGGTGGCATTGGAATTGGGCTTGATACGCAAGAAAGGATTGGACAGACAACTGGGAGGAGGACACCAGGTTGGGAGAAGAGCAGGATTAGATGCAGAGAGGCAAGACCTGGTGTGTATACTGGAGTCAGCAAGTTAGGCTAGAATAATAAATAGTTGAGGGACAGTCTGTATGGTATGGCATAATGAACACAGGCTTTGGAAACCTAGGTGTGTCTCTTAATGATTATGCAACCTTGGACAAGTTACAGTTTCCATATCTATAAAAACAGAACACTAATCCCCAAGTTGCTGATTTATGTCTTAGGTTGCCTTCCATACCTTGAACTGGAGATTTTTGTATAATTGAAGGAGAGCTCTCAGACTAAGTGGGGTTAGACTGGGACAGAGGAAGTGGGTAAGGATGGATACACTGTGCTGGAGACCTGGTCTCGGCTTGATCCCATGAACCTCTCTGGGGCCTAATTTGAACCAGAGTTGGTCACACCTGGAGACAAGGGGACTGGCCTTTTATACTCTCTATTAGTCAATCATTGTCTTTGGACTTTCCCAAAGTGTGAGGAGACATAACCTCCTGGGAGAGGCACACCCCATTTGGCCAAAGCAGTGGATAAGAAAGCAGCTGTTGGCTCTTATTAGCTATCACTCAGGTATCTGGGGAATGGTAGATCTGCCTGGTAAAGGAGATCTAAGCAGTACCCAACCAGCACCCACTACAGTAGGGACCATCAGTCCTTTTCAGCAAAGGGTAGATAGTAAAGGTTTAAAAAAAAATCTATATTGCAAATACTCAACTCTGTACTTGTGGTATGAAAATAGCCACAGACAATCCATAAACAAATGGATTTTATATTTTATAAAAACAGGTTGCAGGATATAGCTTACCAACAGCAGTACTAGAGTAGGGCTTAAAAATGAGAAACTCTTAGATACAGTAAGCAGTAAATATACAATAGTTATCTTACTTGTTTCCAAAAAGAATAGAGAGAGGCCAAGTTAGATAAGTAGGTTAGGGTCATACTGGGGTGTATAAAGGAGGATGAGTTTATCATTGGGCAGGGAAGATGCCCTAAAGGGCATTTTTTGGTGTGTGTGTCTGTAGGTAGTGACATGACCAGAATGGTAAGGGTGTTAATTTGGAAATCTACTGAAACAGGATCTTTACCCCTACACCTACCTGAATAAAAATTGTCTTGCCAAGTTGAAAAGGGCCACCACCTAACTGCCAAAAGCAGTCCTCATTTCACCGGGCCATAGCAGCACTAGACAACATTTACCACTTGTTTTCCAAATGCCACTTTTTCATTGACTCCTGCATTGTCATGATCTTCCAGACTCCTTTGACCTCTCTGATTGTGCTTTCTGTATCTTCCTTGAGTCATTTTCCTTTCTCAAAGCCTTAGGTACCAGGATCTCCTAAGGCTTTGTCTTTGGCCCTCTTTCTTCTCATTCTACTCCTTTTTCATGGACCATTGCATCCACTCTATGACTTACGTTCTAATGATTCCCAAGTCTCAATGTTCAGTCTGTTCTACTGTTTCTCTATCCTGGCTATACTAAACTGCTTACAGTGTTCTGAATGGCATGTTTTTTCTCAAGCCTTTAACACTGAGCTCTTCCAGGAATATAAGTCTCCCTGCTCTCTACTTGGAAAACTTTTGCACATTGATCAAGGTCCAGATTGTTTATTGCATGCTCAGTTATGCCCTTCTTGGTTCCTCTAGGACCCTGTGCCTGTATTCACTCATTGTTACTCTTAAGGCCAAGTTTACTGATCACATATACAGTATTTGCCTCAGAGGTTTTGTAGCAGGAGAATAGAATTCAACCCTGCCCACTAGGGTTGAATATAAAGTATCGAGCAACTGCTACATAAGGACATAAGAGGTAGGTACTCAAAATTCAGTAGTAAATTAGTCTTGGAAAAAGAATTCATGCTACCAAAACCACATGCAACTCTACTATAATGAGTAAATGAAATTCAGTGAGATTCATTTTAAACTTGCCCATTTTGTGCAGAATCAAGATGTGCACAAAAGTGACAATGGACAACTTTCTGACAGCCCATCATGAGATGGGACACATCCAGTATGACATGGCATATGCCATACAACCTTTCCTGCTGAGAGATGGAGCCAATGAAGGATTCCATGAAGCTGTTGGGGAAATCATGTCACTTTCTGCTGCAACGCCTAAGCATCTGCAATCCATTGGCCTTCTGCCACCTGATTTTCAAGAAGATAATGGTACTTTTTTCATGTTTTATTTTGGGTGTGCATTAGTCCAATGTTGGCAAAATATTTATTTTCTTGTATTGAAAGACTTGCTTTTTCCACATAAAATATAAGATATTTATAGGTAGTGGGTAATTGCTACTGGTAAAATTGTTTTTTGAAATATGTATCAGAACATGCCAACTTGTGCTTTTCTTTCTTTCTTCCTCTTTTTCAGTGCTGGGGATTGAATTTAGGACCTTGCAAATGCTAAGAAAGTTCTCTACCACTGAGTTATATCCCCAGCCTTGGTTTTATATTTTTGAATGAGGAACAAAAATGGTAACTGAATGATTGGTCTTAACCTGAGAAATTTGGCAGGCTTTTTGAAGATGCTGAAATAATCCCACAGAACTGAAATGGCTGTCCAAGGTCACTTGGCTAATTAGTATCAGGCTTTGCATTCTGGTTCTAGGTAAAAACTTCCTAAAATGTTAGAGCAACTGGGATAGATTCTAAACCACTTTACAAAGGAACAAATTGAAGACAAGAGGGAAAGTAGTTCAAAGTTAAAAAAAAACCAACATAGTGGCAGATTCAGAACCAGCACTCTTATCTAAAACCTTTCCCATAATATTATGCAAAGCAAAATGTATCTTGAAATTGGGAGTTCTTAAAGAATAGGTGATGGAGTGCCAGAATTGGAAACGACTGAAACATTTTTTCATCCAGTGGAAGCACATATTTTCTCTTAACATCCACTTAGACCCATGTTATCCCTTAATGTTTTTGCCCAAGACAGCCCACTTCGAGGCAGCCCATTTCTGTTTGGTTGGATTTGGTTTGCTGGAACACAAAAAATATTCAAGAGATCCGTATTTTTTCAGTGAAGATGCTATGGCTTTTGTAAAAGAAGAATAAATAGAACCTAATATCTTCTCCTCTTCCAAGTATTTCTCTCCTCTTATTTTCACTGTTTGTGACATAACAATCGGCTCTGCTGACTAGAACATTTGGTCAAGGTCATGAGCTGCATCTTGTCTAGGCAATTCACCTTGTCTTGATCTCTGGCTCCAGACCCTTAGTGATCTCAGAAGAGCCTAGGAGTAGGCCACTAGACAATGTCATCATGTCTGAAATAGTTCTGTAACTCACCCAGTGCATTATAGGCCAGTACCGGTATCCTCCCATGAAGAGAGCAACAAAGGAAAGGGAGTTATGGTAACCACACCTGCTCCTAATTTTAAAATAGTATTCATTTAAGCCAACGAACAGACAATCATTTTAAATATTTCTTGACAGTAGGCAAAGATAATGAAGTCACTATGTTTCCTAAGATGGTATTACACATGGTTAAACTAGTGGTTTGACGAACTCTTGCTCCTTTCCTTGGCTCTGCCCCTGATTTATGAATGATGTTTAACAAATAAATTTCTTCATTCCTTCTCTCCTTCCTTTCATCTGTCTCTTCATTTCTTTTTAGTAAACATTTATTGAGCCGTGTGCAAGGCATTTTTCTAGACACTAGACATATACTGATGTACAGAATAGGTACATCCTCCCCACTTACATTTCAGTGAGCTTCCTTTGTACACCAGAGATAAGCTCTGCTGTCTCTTTATATAAAGGATAAAATGAAATTACATGACTTGTAAAAGCATTTAAAATTCAGTACATTTAAAGAGCATTCACTTTTAGTTATCTGGTGGATGGTGTGCTTTAAGTAGGTCCTTTTACAGATTGGTTGATATTTTTAATTAAATTTATTTTTAGCTACTACATAAAACATAAAACTGTACATATAAAGGAGTAACATGTGATATTTTGATAGATTTATACATTGTGTGATGTTTAAATCAGAATATATATATTTCCACAGTGTACCCAGCATGTGTATATATATATATATATATATATATATATATATGTATACACACACACACACACACACATATAATATATATATCCTCAAACATTTATCATTTCTGTGTGGTGAAAACTTTCAAAACCATTTCCTCTGATTTTTTGTTTTGCTTTTGCAGTGCTAGACAAGTGCTCTATCACTAAGCTACGCTCCATCCTTCATGTAGCTTTTTGAAGTATACAGTACATTTATCCTTATCTATAGTCAACCTACTGTGCAATAGTGCAATATTTAAAATTTTTTTCTCTCCCTGGTTTACTGGCTTTTCACCACATCTGTTTAATGTTTGCTTATTTACCAAGGACTCACAGAGGGCATTATGTAGCAGACACTGGACTAGGTGTACAGTCTTGAATGAGACATTAACAGTCACCGCCTCCATGGAGCTTTCAAGAATAAACAGTAGGACTGGGAAAGCAGATGAAATAGCCCTAATTAACTCCGATAAAGGGGCATTTAAAAAAAGATGATTGAAACTAATAAAAACAGAAGGATTACGGTTAACTTGTGGATTTTTATTTACCCATTTTTGTCCAGGGTTTCACTCTAGTTCAAATCCCTTACTTGCGAAAATGAATGTAAGCATATTATTATGCTCACTGTCAATATTTCTCATGTAATCATCCTTACAGCAAGTATATCTTAAGGAACAGTATTTTGAGATTAGGTAAGTTCTTTTTGACACAAAACATCTACTGTCAGCTTCATTTTAATGTTTGCTCTTTTCTATTTTACTTTCAGAAACAGAAATAAACTTCCTACTCAAACAAGCGCTCACAATTGTTGGAACACTACCATTTACATTCATGTTAGAGAAGTGGAGATGGATGGTTTTCAGGGGTGAAATTCCCAAAGACCAGTGGATGAAAAAGTGGTGGGAGATGAAGTAAGTCAACGAACATGGAGTTAGAAAAATGTTTTTTCATGATTTTGCTGTTTATTTAAAAGCATGTGAACACACACACACACACATACACACACACCCCTAGTATCTGTATTTCATTGGATGAGGGATTCCTAAAGTCACCAGGATGGGCTAAGGAACTAATGTCACTCTCATCAGCCCTCAACCAATGACTGATGGGAGTTGGTGGCTAAATACTTTAGCCCCACTGTTCTCAGGTGTCCTAGAGCTCCTCAGAGGAAATAGGCTCTTGTGTTTCCATATAAATTTCACAGTAGATTTGTCAATCTCTTTAATGAATGTCATTGGAATTTTGATGGGAATTGCATTAAACATGTAGATTACTTTGGGGAGTATCGACATTTTTACTATGTTGATTCTACCAATCCATGAGCATGGGAGATCTCTCCACTTTCTATAGTCTTCCTCAATCTCTTTCTTCAGAAGTGTATAGTTTTCCTTGTAGAGGTCTTTCACATCTTTTGTTAGGTTTACACCTAGGTATTTGATTTTTTTTGAGGCTATTGTAAATGGAATTGTTTTCATACATTCTTTTTCCGTTTGCTCATTGTTAGTGTATAGAAATGCTATGATTTTTCTATGTTGATTTTATATCCTGCTACCTTGCTGTAGCTATTGATGGTGTCTAGAAGCTTCTGAGTAGAGTTTTTTGGGTCTTTAAGGTATAGGATCATGTCGTCTGCAAATAGGGATATTTTGACAGTTTCTTTACCTATTTGTATTCCTTTTATTCCTTCTTCTTGCCTAATTGCTCTGGCTAGGAATTCCAGTACTATGTTGAATAGGAGTGGAGATAGTGGGCATCCTTGTCTCGTTCCTGATTTTAGAGGGAATGGTTTCAGTTTTTCTCCGTTAAGTATAATGCTGGCTGGAGGTTTGTCATATATAGCTTTTATAATGTTGAGGTACTTTCCTTCTATTCCTAGTTTTCTTAGAGCTTTTATCATGAAATGATGTTGGATCTTATCAAAGGCTTTTTCTGCATCTATTGAGATGATCAAGTGGTTTTTGTCTTTGCTTCTGTTAATGTGGTTTATTACGTTTATTGATTTTCGTATGTTGAACCACCCCTGCATCCCTGGGATGAAGCCTACTTGGTCGTGGTGAATGATCTTTTTGATGTGTTGTTGAATTCGGTTTGCCATTATTTTACTGAGGATTTTTGCATCAATGTTCATTAAGGAGATTGGCCTATAGTTCTCCTTTTTGGAGGTGTCTTTGCCTGGTTTTGGGATAAGTATAATATTGGCTTCATAAAATGTGTTAGGCAGTTTTCCTTCCCTTTCTATTTCATGGAACAGTTTAAGGAAGGTTGGTGTCAATTCTTCTTTAAAGGTCTGATAGAATTTCTTCTTTTGAGAAAGTTCTGTTTAGTTCACTTGCCCATTTCTTTATTGGTTCATTAGTTTTGGGAGAATTTAGTTTTTTAAGTTCCCTATATATTCTGGTTACCAGTCCTTTGTCTGATGTGTAGCTGGCAAATATTTTCTCCCACTCTGTGGGTGGTCTCTTCAGTTTAGAGACCATTTATTTTGTTGAGCAGAAGCTTTTTAGTTTTATGAAGTCCCATTTATCTATGCTATCTCTTAGTTGCTGCGCTGCTGGGGTTCCATTGAGAAAGTTCTTACCTATACCTACTAATTCCAGAGTATTTCCTACTCTTTCCTGTATCAACTTTAGAGTTTGTGGTCTGATATTAAGATCTTTGATCCATTTTGAATTAATATTGGTATAGGGTGATATACATGGATCTAGTTTCAGTTTTTTGCAGACTGCTAGCCAGTTTTCCCAGCAGTTTTTGTTGAAGAGGCTATCTTTTCTCCATCGTATAGTTTTAGCGCCTTTGTCAAAGACAAGCTGGTTATAGTTGTGTGGCTTCATATCTGCGTCCTCTGTTCTGTTCCACTGGTCTTCATGTTTGTTTTTGTGCCAGTACCATGCTGTTTTTATCGTTATTGCTTTGTAATATAGTTTGAAGTCAGGTATTGTGATACCTCCAGCATTGTTCTTTTGACTGAGCATTGCCTTGGCTATTCATGGCCTCTTGTGTTTCCATATAAATTTAATGGTAGATTTTTCAATCTCTTTAATGAATGTCATTGGAATTTTGATGGGAATTGCATTAAACATGTAGATTACTTTTGGGAGTATTGACATTTTTACTATGTTGATTCTACCAATCCATGAGCATGGGAGATCTCTCCACTTTCTATAGTCTTAATGGCCAAAAACACATGAAAAAATGCTCACCATCTCTAGCAATAAAGGAAATGCAAATTACAACCACACTAAGATTCCACCTCACCCCTGTTAGAATAGCCATCATCAGCAACACCACCAACAACAGGTGTTGGCGAGGATGCGGGGAAAAAGGAACCCTCTTACACTGTTGGTGGGAATGTAAACTAGTACAACCACTCTGGAAAAAAATTTGGAGGCTACTTGAAAAGCTAAACATTGATCTACCATTTGATCCAGCAATACCACTCTTGGGGATATACCCAAAAGACTGTGACACAGGTTACTCCAGAGGCACCTGCACACCCATGTTTACTGTGACACTATTCACAATAGCCAAGTTATGGAAACAGCCAAGATGCCTCACCACCAACAAATGGATTAAGAAAATGTGGTATTTATACACAATGGAATTTTATGCAGCCATGAAGAAGAATGAAATGTTATCATTCGCTGGTAAATGGATGGAATTGGAGAACATCATTCTGAGTGAGGTTAGCCTGGCCCAAAAGACCAAAAATCGTATGTTCTCCCTCATATGTGGACATTAGATCAAGGGCAAACACAACAAGGGGATTGGACTATGAGCACATGATAAAAGCGAGAGCACACAAGGGAGGAGTGAGGACAGGTAAGACACCTAAAAAATTAGCTAGCATTTGTTGCTCTTAACACAGAGAAACTAAAGCAGATACCTTAAAAGCAACTGAGGCCAATAGGAGAAGGGGACCAGGAACTAGAGAAAAGGTTAGATCAAAAAGAATTAACCTAGAAGGTAACACACATGCACAGGAAATTAATGTGAGTCAACTCCCTGTATAGCTATCCTTATCTCAACTAGCAAAAACCCTTGTTCCTTCCTATTATTGCTTATACTCTATCTACAACAAAATTAGAGATAAGGGCAAAATAGTTTCTGCTGGGTATTGAGGGGGTGGGGAGGAGAGGGAGGGGGCAGAGTGTGTGATAAGGGAGGGGGTGGGGGCAGGCGGGAGAAATGACCCAACTTTTGTATGCCCATATGAATAATAAAACAATAAAAAAAATGAAATAAACTCAAAAAAAAAAGATCTGATAGAATTCAGGAGAGAATCCATCAGGTCCTGGACTTTTCTTTTTGGGGAGACTCTTGATTGCTGCTTCAATTTCATTTTGTGTTATAGGTCTATTCAGGTGATTAATATCCTCTTGGTTCAGTTTTGGATGATCATATGTATCCAGAAATCTGTCCATTTCTTTAAGATTTTTGAATTTATTTGAATATAGATTCTTGAAGTAGTCTCTGATGAGTTCCTGGACTTCCATGGTGTTTGTTGTTATCTCCCCTTTTGCATTCCTGATTCTACTAATTTGGGTTTTTTCTCTCCTCATTTTAGTCAGGTTTGCCAGGGGTCTGTCAATCTTGTTTATATTTTCAAAGAACCAACTTTTTGTTTCATTAATTCTTTGTATGTTTTTTTTGGTTTTTATTTCATTGGTTTCAGCTCTTATTTTTATTATTTCTCTCCTATTTGTTTTGGGATTTGCTTGTTCTTGTTTTTCTAGAAGTTTGATATGTATCATTAGGTCATTGATTTGGGATCTTCCAGTCTTTTTAATATATGCACTCATGGCTATAAACTTTCCTCTCAGGACTGCCTTTGCTGTGTCCCATAGGTTCCAGTAGGTTGTGTTTTCATTTTCATTGATTTCCAGGAACATTTTAATTTCCTCTTTTATTTCATGAATGACCCATTGTTCATTAAGCAATGAGTTGTTCAGTTTCCAGCTGTTTGCATGTTTTTTTGTCTTTACTTTTGTTGTTGAGTTCTAGTTTTATTGCATTGTGATCAGATAGAATACATGGTATAGTTTCTATTTTCTTATATTTGCTGAGGCTTGCTTTGTGCCCTAGGATATGATCTATTTTGGAGAAGATTCCATGGGCTGCTGAGAAGAATGTATGTTGTGTAGCAGTTGGATGAAATGTTCTGTAGACATCAACTAGGTCCATTTGATCTATTGTATATTTTAGATCTAGGGTTTCTTTATTGATTTTTTGTTTGGATGAACTATCTATTAATGATAATGGGGTGTTAAAGTCTCCCACAACCACTGTATTGAAGTTAATATATGCTTTTAGGTCCTTCAGGGTATGTTTGATGAAATTGGGTGCATTGACATTGGGTGCATATAGGTTGATAATTGTTATTTCCTTTTGGTCTATTTCCCCTTTTATTAGTATGGAATGTCCTTCTTTATCTCGTTTGATCAATGTAGGTTTGAAGTCTACTTTTTAGAGATAAGTATTGCTACTTCTGCCTGTTTTCGGGGGCCATTGGCTTGGTAAATCTTCTTCCAGCCTTTCATCTTAAGCCTATGCTTATTTCTGTTGGTGAGATGGGTCTCCTGTAAGCAACAAATTGTTGGGTCTTCCTTTTTAATCCATTTCATCAAACGGTGTCTTTTTATGGGAGAATTAAGTCCATTAACATTAAGTGTTAGTACTGATAGATATGTGGTATTCCTGTCATTTAGTTGTCTTACTTGTTTGAAGGTTTGATTGTGTGTACCTAAGTTGAGGTTACTCTCTACTTTCTTGCTTTTTCTTTTCCTGTAGTTTGGTGCTGCCTGCCCTTTCATGGTTATGTTAGATTTCACTTTCTGTGTGCAGAATCCCTTGAAGAATCTTTTGTAGTCACATATTGTTTTAATTTCTGCTTATCATGGAAGACTTTTATTGCTCCATCTATTTTGAATGATAGTTTTGCTGGGTAGAGTATCCTGGGGTTGAAGTTATTTTCATTCAGTGCCTGGAAGATCTCACCCCAAGCTCTTCTTGCTTTTATTGTTTCTATTGAGAAATCTGCTGTGATTTTGATGGGTTTACCTTTGTATGTTACTTGTTTTTTCTCTCTTACAGCCTTCAATATTCTTTCTCTAGTTTCTGTACTTGTTGTTTTAATGATAATATGCTTTGTGGTAGTTCTATTTTGATCTGGTCTATTTGGTGTTCTGGAGGCCTCTTGCATCTGTATGGGAATAGATTTCTCTAGATTTGGAAATTTTTCTGTTATTATTTTGTTGAATATATTACACATTCCCTTTGCTTGCACCTCTTCTCCTTCTTCAATGTCCATGATTCTCAGGTTTGGTCTTTTGATGGAGTCGGTGAGTTCTTGCATTTTCTTTTCACAGGTCTTGAGTTGTTTAATTAATAGTTCTTCGGTTTTTCCTTTCTTGCATTTTCTTTTCACAGGTCTTGAGTTGTTTAATTAATAGTTCTTCAGTTTTTCCTTTAATTACCATTTCATCTTCGAGTTCTGAGATTCTGTCTTCTGTTTGTTCTATTCTGCTGTATTGGCTTTCCGTTTTGTTTTGCAGTTCTGTTTTGTTCTTTTTTCTGAGGTTTTCCATATCCTGGGTGGTTTCCTCTTTAATGTTGTCTATTTTTGTCCTGAGTTCATTTATGTCTTTATTAATCATGTTCTTTGTTTCACTTTGGTGTTTATACAGTGCTTCTATGGTTTCTTTTATTTCTTCTTGTGCTTTCTCAAATTCTCTATTTTTGTCATCTTGGAATTCCTTGACTATCTCCTGTACATTTTGGTTGACCCTATCCAGTATCATCTCTATAAAATTCTCATTGAGTACCTGTAGTTTTTCTTTTTAGATTGTTCTTGTGGGCTTCATTGAGTTCTTTGGCATAGTTTATCTTCATTTTGTTGGAGTCTGGATCTGAGTATCTGTTTTCTTCATTCCCCTCTGGTTCCTATACTAATTTTTTGCTGTGGGGAAACTGGTTTCCCTGTTTTTTCTGTTTTCCTATCATTGCCCTTGGTGTTGTTATTGTCCCTGTACTGTGTGCAATTAAGTATTTTCTAGCTTGTAATAATAACAATGGTGATATTTAGAATGGAAGGGTGAGAGGAGATGGAAAGCAAAGAAGTTAAAGAAAAAGGGAAAAACAAATAAAGAAACAAGTAGAAAAAAGCAAAACAAACAAACAAACAAAAAGTTTCAAAGATATAAAGAGGGAGAGATAGTGTACTAATCAACAGTAAGCTGAACAGGCATTAGAGAGACAGAGAGAGGATTGAAAAAAATAATAATAAAAAATAAAAATAAATAAACGAAAAAAAATCTCCAAGTTCAAATGCAATAAAGTTTCAATCTTAATAATTTTGGTGATCGTTCCTCAGCCTCCAGTCCTGGAGATGGTGTCTCAGAAGTAGTTCTGTCATTGTCTCATCAAAGGGGAAAAAAACAAAACAAAACAACACAAAACAAAAAAACCCCCACACAGTGTGCCAAGTTCAAATGCAATACAGTTTCAGTAAGTTTTTCAGCATGCAGGTATAGTTCAGTTGTTGTCTCATCAAAGGGAGAGAGAGAGAAAAAAAAAAGTCTGGAGACAGTTCTGTGAATGGCTATCTGAGGCTGTGGCTCACCTGCTTGCTGCTGTTAGCCTGCTGTTGCTGGAGGCGTTATTTATGCAGATCTCAGGGGTGAGCTTAACACTTCCCTGGCCCCTCAGGCTTCATTTACTTAGAGCTCTCCTGGGTGGGACCACCACTGCTACAAGCATTCCCCTTTCCAAGCATACTGGGGGAGGTGACACTGCACCTGCTTTCTCAGGCCTGCGTGTTTATTTACAGTTCACATGGGAAGTGGGTCTTCCCCCCTCTCCTGTGCAGTTTTTCTCCCACCTTCACTTTTACAAGCTTTCCCACTCCTGGTTGCTGGGTGGGTGCTGATGCTCCTGCCTTCTTCGGCCGGCTTGTTGTGAGGGATTTCCCCTACCCCCCTTCAGTGCTCAGGGCGCCCCACCCTCTTTGCTACATGTCTTTTTTGTTGTTATTGCTTATTATTCAGTTTTTCTCTTTTTTCCCTGGGTGGGGTTCAGTCTGTCCAGGGGGCTATGCTGATCTGGCCCAGGGTTGTCTGTGGGAGTACTGTGTACTGCTTAGCTCACCTTGTCTGTGTCTTCCCAAGCCGTCTGGGCGCTGGCGTCTGGCAGCGGCCCAGGGGGCCTCCTGGTTTCTCCATTTAACGTGAAGTGGGGATGCTATGCACAGGCTGGAGGTGTGGAGGAGTCACAGTTTTTCCTCTTCTTGGTGGTTTTTCCTGTAAGGTGTATCTTCAGCATCTCTCCAAGATTTTACTTTAGGAGGCACGCTTTCTGCTTCTTCCTTCTAGGCGCCATCTTGGAATCTCCCCTATCAAAGATATCAGGTGGAATCTTAATGTGGTTTTTATTTGCATTTCCTTTATGGCCAGGAATGGTGAGCATTTTTTCATGTGTTTTTTAGCCATTTGGACTTCTTCCTTTGAAAAATTCTGCTTAGTTCAGTTGCCTACTTCTTTATTGGTTCATGGATTTTGGGAGAGTTTAGTTTTTTGAGCTCCCTGTATATTCTGGTTATCAGTCCTTTGTCTGATGTATATCTAGCAAATATTTTCTTAGACTCTGTGGGTGGTCTCTTCAATTTAGAGACCATTTCTTTTGTTGTGCAGAAGCTTTTAAATTTCATGTAGTCCCATTTGCCTATCTTTTCTCTTAGTTGCTGAGCCGCTTGAGTTCTACTGAGGAAGTCCTTCTCTGTACCTATTGTTTCCAGTGTATTTCCTGCTCTTTCCAGTACTAACTTCAAGATTTCAGGTCTGATATTAAGGTCTTTAATCTACTTTGAGTTAATACTAGTACATGGTGACAGGCACAGACCTAGTTTCAGTTTTCTGCATGTAGATAGCCATTTTCCCCAGCACATTTGTTGAAGAGGCTGTCTTTTGTCATCATATGTTTTTGGTGCTTTGTCAAAAATTAAAATAGCAGCTGTGTGTATTTATGTCCGGTCCTCGATTCTGTTCCACTGGTCTTAATATCTGTTTTTGTGTCAGTACCATGCTGTTTTAGTTGCTATGACTCTGGAGTATAGTTTGAAGTTGGGTATTGTGATACCTCCAGCATTGCTCTTTTTGCTCAGAATTGCCTTGGCTATTCACGGTCTTTTGTGTTTCCAAATGAACTTTAGGGTTGATTTTTCAATCTCTGTGATGAATGTCATTGGGATTTTGATGGGAATTGTGTTGAACATGTAGATTGTTTTTGATAGTATAGCCATTTTTACTATGTTGATTCTGCCAATCCATGAGTATGGGAGATCTTTCTTCAATAGTTTGTAGTTCTTGTAGAGGTCTTCCTCAATCTCTTTCTTCAATAGTTTGTAGTTCTCCTTGTAGAGGTCATTCATATCCTTTCTTAAATTTATTCCTAGGTATTTGATTTTTTTTAGGTTATTGTAAAGCTATTGTTTTCCTATATTCTTTCTCGATGTGTTCATTGTTGGTGTATAGAAAGTCTTTTGATTTTTCTAAGTTGATTTTGTATCCCGCTACTTTGCTAAAGCTATTTATGGTGTCTAGGAGTTTTTGGGTGGAATTTCTAGGGTCTTTAAGATATAAGATCATGTCATCTGTGGATAGGGATATTTTGACAGTTTCTTTACCTATTTGTATTCCTTTTATTTCTTCTTCTTGCCTTATTGCTCTGGCTAGGAATTCCAGGACTATGTTGAATAGGAGTAGGGAGAGTGGGCACCCTTGTCTTGTTCCTGACTTTAGGGGAAATGGTTTCAGTTACCCCCCCACCATTACTTCTCAGTTTATTTTAAAGGAACATGAAATCAGACCTTTAATTTATTAATGCATCAATTACTCTTTTACATTCAACAGATAGAAAGGAGATATTTCCTTAGTGTTAGGCACAATGTTTGGCAATGAACTGAAGAGGTTACCCAGCCCCACCCCCCAGGAACTCAAGTTTCCAGGGTAAGAGGAGTTGCATATGAAAAACTATAACATAGAGAAATGGCATAGGAGACACAACCAGAGAAGCCTAAGGAAGGGTGAGGGTCTAACTGTGTTGTCTGGGGCAGTCTTCTCAGAGGAGGGGACATTTGAGCTAACCTTGAACAATAAGATTTCAATTTTGTAAACTTACACCTTCCAGGTGCACATAAAGTGTGATGCCTGAGAGGAATTACTAGGGCCATGTCAGTGTTGTGCTTTGTGATCTTATTAAATTAGTCTTTTTTATCTTGAAGATACAGCTATTTTCTGATGATATATTTTTGTTGAATTAAAACAATTAAAGATAATCACATGAGGAACTTTACTTTCTGATGTTTAAAGTTTTTATTTTCCCTGACAACCAATTCCAATAGAAATCCTCTTGCCTGATGAAACTGTGCTAAGTTGTACCCAACTCTACTTTCTCATTATGGTTGATCTACAACTAACATTTCTTTTCCTTTTTTTCCCAAAGGCGAGAGATAGTTGGGGTAGTAGATCCTGTGCCTCATGATGAGATGTACTGTGACCCTGCGACTCTGTTCCATGTTTCTAATGATTACTCATTCATCCGGTAAATGACAGGTTTCTTCTCTCTGTTTAACTTCTAGGATTTGTGGACAGCTGTGCTAATGACAAATAAATAGGGCTCAATGAAGTGATAATTATAATTTTCTATCTCCACCTTCCACCTCAAGCTCAACATAGATGATCAATTTCAATTCAATTTAATCCAACATGGTTTATTTTGTTAAAACTCGTGTGAGATCTTTACTCCATCATCAAGGAATCAATAGGACCATGGGAGAAACAACAAGCATTTTTGTTTGTCTTCTTGTTATTGGCAGAATTCACCTGTATTGAGAAAGCATTTTTAACTTGAAATCTGAAAACATGTTCTTCATCTATTAGTCTCAGATCTTGAATTTGCTAGGCCTCAGTTTCTCTATTTGAACAATGGAAATAATATTACTGATTTGATGTAGGATTAATTGCATCATTTACATGAAAGGAGTCCAAATTTGTAAAAAACAATACAAATAAGAGCTTACATTTAACAGACTAGTAATACTGCCTTGTTTATTAGCTGGTACATAAATGTAAGTAGATTATGATGAGTCTGTTGAGTTCAAGATTGGGTTTTTCTGGAGAAAGAGGTTTGACTAGTATTTTGTGGTTACTTGGGCCCATAATTTAAATATATGCTGCAATCTGTGACACTACCATAGTAACTAAACATGGACTTCTTTTGTTGTTGTCATTGTTTCTTGTCTCTTTACAGATATTACACAAGGACCATTTACCAATTCCAGTTTCAAGAAGCCCTTTGTAAAGAAGCCAAACATGAAGGACCCCTGCACAAATGTGACATCTCAAATTCCACCGAAGCTGGGCAGAAGTTGCTGTAAGGAATGCCTCAAAATGTTAAACCTCTCCTAGCATCTAATATTACTCATTTCCATGCCTAATTTTGAATTTTATTTCATTGTTCCAAAAAGAAAATTTGGGTCCTCAAAATTTCCTCACCCTCAGAGTAAATATTTAATTTGTGGTAAGACAAGAACCTAGGCCATAAGATGGCTGGGTGGGCCCCCTCTGTATGTCATAATTGCAGCACTGCCTTTGTAGTAATTGGAAGAGAGATTGAGGATTGAATCCATCCAGGAATATGCCTAATTTTTCTTACCTGCGAGGAGCAAATTTAGCCAAGTTAAAGATAAGAAATTATAGATCATAGATATAAATGTAGGTCCACGTGGCATCCCTGAAGAAGCCCTAACTCCTCTCTTTTTTTCATATAGCAATATGCTGAGTCTTGGAAAATCGGAGCCCTGGACTTTGGCATTGGAAAATGTGGTAGGAGCAAAGAATATGGATGTGAGACCACTGCTCAACTACTTTGAACCATTGTTTACCTGGCTGCAAGACCAAAACAGGAACTCTTTTGTGGGGTGGAGGACCGACTGGAGTCCATGTGAGTGCACTGAGTTGACATGTTTTCATTACTCTCTGTCTGCTTCCCTGAGTCTCCTTTGGCCCCAATCTTATGGAGGCTATAACATAGTTGAGTATGTATTCTCTCTACATCAAACCTGCTTCTGACCCTGGTTCATGTTCTTTCCAGCGTTTTATTAGCCTCGTGTTTCCAATAAAAGAATATGACAGTCTGTAATCCACTGCACTTGAATCTTGCTCTTTGTAGACAAATACTTGTAACAGTTTTAATGCAATTACCTCTTCTTTCTGGCAGTTACTTCTATAGTTCTAAATAATTTGTTTATATTTTTATTCTGTTATCAGTTTTATATATCCTCTTCCACTTCCATTCCTCACTTTCCTATTAAAGCTTTATCCTGATTTTTCGTAAAGCAGTTATCATTATATCTGCAGAGCCAAGTAATAGTCTAGCAATAGTTTATTTTGTATCCTTTCTTATGTGGCTTGTTTGCCCCAGAGTTTCTACTTGCCCTAATTTTTTTGGCATTCCTAATTTTCCATCTATATTGTGTTTGGTTTTTCCCAATTATTCCATCATATTTATTCTCTTTGTCTTAGCCCTCCCACCACCACCCCGAGATGCCTCTTTTGCAGACTTGCATCCTCCTGTCTCAATGTGGACCACAGTTTTCCTCCTGAGCCATCCCTTTTTTGTTCTCCTGGGCAAATTCACTGTTTCCTGGATTCCATGTCTTCTTTCTGGGATTATGTCTTGTTTTATTAGAGCACATGGTCCAAGTGACTGTCTGAGCAAGGGCAGGGCCCATGCAGTAGGGAATTAGCAGTTCCCCAAAGTTGCTTTAACCACACTCTGACTTCCATTTCCCTTGTTTGCAGCTCAGTATCCTCTTCCCACTTCTGCTGTGCCTGAATACCAAGCTTCTCTGGGATTCTCTGTTTCCTTTTGTGTTTGCATTCCCTCTGTGCACACATTAGGCCATGGTTTCCTGTCACCTGAGAAAGCAGTTACTCCTCTGTCATCATTTCTTACTTTCCAAAATTGTGTTTTTAATCTTTTAAAAATTCCTTTACTATCACCTTAGTGAGATTTTGGGAAGGGAAGGGAAGGGAATAAACACACGTGGTCAATCTGTCATCTATAACCAGCAGACTGCCATTTCTCTTTAATCAGATTCTGACCAAAGCATCAAAGTGAGGATAAGCCTAAAATCGGCTCTTGGAGAAAAAGCAGTGAGTATTACGGGTGGTGCATCCATTATTTTTCAGAGCCTTCATTTCCCTTGAATAGGACACAATGGGCCCATTCCAGTGTGGTGTCAATGAAGAGGCCACATGGCTCTCTTCAGAACTAAAAGCCCCAGATTCAATTATCTTTTTTTCTTGCCCTTAGCTTTTGACTTTTTAGAAACCCATTCCGTATTGGATAAGCAATGCCTACTTTTTACTTACTACCTTGAAGACATTATGAAGATCAGTGCAAAAAGATCTGGACTGACATTTATATATTGAATGCCCATTCTTCCAAGAATATTTTATCCAAAGAGGATGTGGTTATAATTTGAGAGGCTGTTTTTAGAAGCATTATGCTTAGGATTTTTTTTAAGTCAATCATATATATCCTCGCTCTACTCAGAGAGTAGAGGAAATCCTTTGATTTGAACCAACAGAGGCTCATTAAAAATGTAGATTCTTAGGCCCTAGACCTGGACCTGCTTAATCACAATCCATATTTTTGCAAGCCTCCAAGGTGATTTGTATACACAGAAAGGACAGGAAAGCTCTGATTTCAAATACTGCTTCTCAAACTTGGCTGCACGTTGGAGACAAATCATGGGTGTCACACCCAGAAATTCTGATTTCATTTCTCTGAGATGCACCATCAGTTTAAGAACCACTGACTTAGAGGTGTACTTTGGGGAAACAAAAATATTTTACTGTAAATATTACTAAGTAGTAATATTCACACCTTGATGTGGATTAGTTTAATTAGCTATTCTCTTGCCTGAGCACCAGTCTCAGGTGATCCAGCTCAAGGAAGTACACTAATAGCTTTGATTGAGAAAGAGGAAGGGACATGTAGTCTCAGGTAGATCAAAGGCCTAAGTGGGGTGTGGCAACCTGAAGGCTTTGCAGATGAAGTCAGCTTGGGACTATCAGATAAAACAGTCCAAGGTGCTACAGAAAATTGTTGTCTCATTGTATAGATCCAAAGATTGCATTTTTACCCTCTTACTGTTCCTGAGAAGTTAAATATTGCCCAAGACTGAAAAATACTTTTCATACAATTTTGATAAAGGCATAAAAATAGAAATAACACAGGAGTAAAAAAATGAAAATTTAAGAAAATGTTCATAAAAATAGTTCATTGCTTCCCTAACTCTGAGTTCATGTTCTTATTTCTTAATAATCAATGAATATCCATGGGATTATTTATCTTTGTTATACTTTCATTAGCTCTTTATTGACCTAATAAATTTTAATTACTTCTGAAAGTTTATGATCCTTTTCAATTATCTTTTTTTCTTGACATTTGTGTTCATGTTTTCTTTCCATGCATGAAGAGATTATTGGGAAATAGTCTTCAGAAGGTTTGAAGGTTCTGAGGTTGATTCACTAAGAAATAGTCTGCTTTGATGTGCACACAATCAAGGCCAGAAGATCTGCCAAGTTCAAACTAGTTTATGGCAAATACCAACTGGATCTATGGCATTACTCTGAGAACTCAGCGTTTAAATTAAAAAAAATGGAAGTAGTAACTAGAATATTATCAGTCACAATATTAATATTATTAGTAGTATCAAAGCACTCGCTCCTCCTCAAACTTGAGTGAAACCAAGCTGAGGTGAATGTAACAATTCTCTTGTGAGATCTTTTTTTTTTTCCTCTCTGAGAGAGAACGGAGAAATACAAATCTGTGTCATTCTTTGATCTCTACTGCCAGCTACTGGTGGAAAGAGTGACTTATTTTTTTTTCTCAACAGTGCAAACCCAAGACATTTGTTTAGAACTGAAAAATAAGAACAAATAGATCGTCTTGCTGTTCACAATGTACTTTTTTCTGTGAACCCCAAATGTCTTTCCTCTAATATACGTATCTGAGAACTCACTGTAAAATAGTAAATGCTTATATTTATTCATCTATAAAGATCAGGCATTTAAAGCAAAACCCATAACTTGTGGTTGATTCCCATCTGTAAACCTGTCCTCAGGATGCTTATTAGAGTTTAGATCAAATCAAAGTGAAAGACTAGTGAGCTCCCTGGCTCCTAAAGTATGGCCCTGACCAGAAGTATTTGCACCACCTGGGATCTTATTAGAGCTGCAAGTTCTTGGGTCACATCCCAGACTTTCTGAATCAGAAACCCTGAGGATGTTTTAACCAATCCTTCATGTAATACTGATGCACACTCATGTTGGATGTCACCGACTTAATGAATAGAAGAATCATTGGGGGCATTAACAATGATGATTGAGGAGGATCACGTTTTAAATCTGTCCTATGAACCCTACTGAGCAGTGCCTTTCTTCTGAATTTGCAGTATGAATGGAATGACAATGAAATGTACTTGTTCCAGTCATCTATTGCATATGCCATGAGAGAGTATTTTTCAAAAGTCAAAAACCAGACTATTCCTTTTCGGTGAGTTGATTTTCTGGGTTGGCAGGTTCTTCAACCAGTAATTTCCTTACTCTCAAGTCTGAGGAGATAGTCTGCTTAAACTTTTTTCAAGTGAAATTCAGAAAACTCTACTAATAACTTTGAAACTTCTTTAGCATCCTGGAATTTGGGCCACTCTGTTTAAGGATGACTTTGGTTTATTTGACTTATAGATGACAAGAACATTGTTCTTATTGAATAGCTTTTGCTCTCTCGCTCTCTCTTCTCCAGATGCTCTCACCTACCCTTAGAACTGAAAGGAAAAAAGACAGAAATCTCTGTCTTCATTGCACTTATATTGTGGTGTGTGTGTATGTTATCAATGAAATATAGTAGAATTCCATGGGCATAAGTACTAGAGAGAAAAAAATAGGAAAGGAGCTGGGAAGTGCTGGGGTGTGTGCATGGAGGAGTTTAATTTTAACCAAAATGATCAGATAAGACCTCACTACTATTTGAGCAAGTATATGAAGAAGGAGAGAGAGCCAGCAATGCAGACAACAGAGAAAGTGTTTCAACTGGGGCAATAGCAGGCGCAGACTCTGATGAAGGATTATCCTTTGCTGTTGAAGGAACAGCGAGAAGGCTAGTGTGTCTGGAGCAATGTCTACTATAAGACAAATAGGCGATGTAGTCAGAGCAGTGTGTGTGTGTGTGTGTGTGTGTGTGTGTGTGTGGTGGGGGGGTAGTAGGAGTGAACAAAGACAGTTCATGCGGGCCCTGAAGGTCATCCTAAAGACTTTGGCTTCTATTCTGAGAGCAGGTAGTCATTTGAGGGATATAGCCACATAATCTGCCTTTGTTTTTACTTGGATCACTCTGGCCAGATTGGGGAGTGTAAACATACCATCTTTGTCAGTGGTACTGCGCCATCTCTGTCCACCATGGTTTTTTTTTTTTAATCACAGTCCTGGATCACCAACGATTCCTTGCTGATTCTGTTGATGTTTTCAGTTGGAAACTTTTTAATCATTGAAAAAATGTGGGTTTTAGTTGGTAGCACAACAAATAGTGACAACATTTGATATTACAACTTTTATGTAGTTGATTTCATGTGCTTTGGGCAGTGTTAAAGGTTTTTTGGACAATTATAATTTCCCATTTTTTGCCCTGTCCCATATCTCTGTCCTTCGATTCTCTCCCTGGTCTCCCTTCCACCAGCAGGGGAAGTCATCATGCTCTTTCCTGTGTCCTCTGTGCCATGGGGAAAATGTTTCTTTTGTTTCTTCACAGGGAGGAGGATGTGTGGGTGAGTGATTTGAAACCAAGAATCTCCTTCACCTTCTTTGTCACTACACCAAAAAATGCATCCGACATCATTCCTAGAAATGAAGTAGAAGAGGCTATCAGGTGATATTTTACTTTCAAACAAACCATATGAGGGTGAAAGGGCTTAACAAATGTAGCAACAATAGCTAATATTTCATGTGCTCTTTTTGATGCCAGGCATTGTTCTGACTCGTCTACAAACTTGTTTTCATTCCAGAAGAATCCAACAGCAAAAGAATTGTCTTGCTCTGCATTCCCCGAGATGCAGGTTCATGAGACAAAAATTTAAGTAGTTTGTTTGGGAGACAATCCCAAGAAGCACCAATAGGAAAATATGGACAGGAGACAAGGGAAGAAAAGACAGCAGATTGAACATTATCAAGAAGTTGGCACTTTCAGCAACTAGAGCTCAGTCATGCTGGGCAACTCTAGGATACTGTGTAGAATGTGCCTCTGAATTGTCTCATCAAAGGGTTGAGGGAACTGGCCTGTTGATTCTCCACCTCTCATCAGTCCTTGGTTGTGAACTGCTTCCAGGTCACATTAGTCACACAGCATTTCTGGCCTGTATGCCAGCCAAATCTTGTCTGACAATGCTTCAGACAAAGGAAAATAGGTGCTGGCTAAAGGAGGTCTGTCTAGAATGCATGGAAATAGTAAGTGTAGAAGGGACATGGATAGGTAGTGCCATTATTTGCTATGGGGACTTTGTTGGAGGATTTGTTTAAGTGCCCAAAACCTGGAACAAAGTAGGCCAAGTATAGGATTCCTTAGACATCAGTTGTCCTCCACACTAAGAGAGGACTCACTATGAGCCGTGAGTGTTTAGAAGAAATAGTTTGTCCATTGTGCCTCAGCTTTTTCCCACAGACAACAAGAGTGGAGAATGGATAGAACATAGAGATGATTCCCTCTTGTCAATTAAAAAAGGCTTAATGTGTCCACTGCTACTGAGAAGTTCGCTAAGTGGCTCTCTTGAACTGCACCAGAAAATCCTGTTTACCTCTGAAAGCAGATGTAAGACCTGCTGGGCAGGGTGTGGCCTAAAAAAATCTGACTTGGTTTGGGTGGATGACCCAACTATGCCCAGAGATTTGCTGTGTCTTTAAAAGACTTGTGTCATAGGGAAGAATGCTGGCTGAGATCTTCATGAAAAAGCCTAGCCTTCCTGGATACCCAGCTGCAAGCTAAGGGGACCTCAAACTGTCTTTTTCTAGAATGATTTGAGAAATGAACCTCTGAGTTTGCAAAGGCTTAAATGGCTAATTCTGCTTTGACCCGTTTCCCTCTCTGGTACAATCTGACCTGGGCTATATCCAAGGATAGAAGGATGTAATGTCAGATACTTCAGCCTTCAATCCTGAATGTTCTCCATTTCATTGATTTTATCCTAAAAAGTCATCATCCTTTTCCCTCCATTTCCCATACCAGTGCTGGAGAAATTGAAAAAGGTCCCTTTCCTGTGCTAGTCCTCAATGTAGCTTCCGAGTGTTAGCACCTTTTATTTGGAAAATTCTAGAGGCACTCCAGTATAAGATTTGATTCATTTGTAGGAGTATCCAATTATCCCTTCCCATTATTTGATTTAGAATAATTGTAGATATACTCTAACAGATGGGAGATTTCTTGCCAAAAAAGCTAACTTTGGATTTAAAACACAATATTCACAAATAACAAATGCCAACTATTTGTGCATTTCCACACTTGCAGCTCAATCTTCCTAGGAGGCTGTTGACTAACCTAATTTAGCTTGCAAGGTATGAAAGGTGCCTCACTGTCAAAATTGGTCTCTTTCCTTGGACCTAACTATCTACTTTGATTTCATTGTTATTTTAGGTGTACATTGTCATGACAAGCCTTATCAAATCCTTTGGAGAGCAATGATATCGGGAGTAAATAGCCACATACAATTTTATTTTGCCTGAGTCCTTTATTGTGTTTTGCTTTTATGAATAGGATGTCCCGGGGACGTATCAATGATGTTTTCCGCCTTGATGATAACACCCTGGAGTTTTTGGGGATTTATCCAACACTTGGACCTCCTTATCAGCCGCCTGTCACTACCTGGCTGATTGTTTTTGGAGTCGTAATGGGAATAGTAGTGGTTGGTATTGCCCTCCTGGTATTCACTGGGATCAGAGATCGAAAGAAGTAAGTTTCCTTTCCTAAACTAATCTATCATTAAGCAGAAATAGTTAGGAAAAACTAATTGGCAAATTTGCAGCAAGAGGCAGGTTGTGTAGGCCAATTACTTGGTTGGACAATTTGGTAGCTAAATATTCTGATGCATCCCTTAGAAAGTTACCTAGCAAGCCCATACAGTACATAGCTAGCCTGGGGTTTATTAGCGTACTCTGGGAAACTCTATCCTAGCCACAGTGTCATTTCCCTACTGCAGAGGCACTGACAGCTCAGCAGGGGTGGGTGGACTCAGGATTGTCTTCACTGCTGAGTCATCCTTAGTGTGGAACTAACCCCAGGGACTGGACTGACAATGGATTGGAACCGTAAAGTCACTGAAGAAAGAGCTCTGAGATTTGCTTCAAACTGCTACTCTTTAACCACCCTCATGCCTCTTTGGGTAGCTCAACCTAGTTCATCTTAGTTCATGGTCAGGAACCCTTTAATTTGATCTTGCATTGAAGGTCAAAGCTGATTGAGAATTTTAGTCACTAGAGAGCTGATGTCTACTCTTGCTTTGATACTGGATAATTTTTCTGCCTTTGGGAAATAACCAACTTTTGTTGGGTTGGTGAAATAGGTTAATATTTTATAGCACTTAACAAAATTCTGTGTACACTTCAGGTTGTTTAAACGTATACCTTATTGAATTTATACATGTATTAATCTATTTTACTCAATTTTCTTTACTATAAACATTTTCAGTTCCCCCAAATAGCTTCAAAATGGCTTTAAAAAATAAACACTGACTAGGCAGTACATTCATATGCTTAAAATGTTTTAAAATACAAAAGGATACATAAACCACCTCTCTGTCATCCTTTGCCTCCAAGTTTCCTTCCTAAAGTCAACCAGAATGGTCAGTTTCTTGGAGACAGATAGCTTTTAGGTACGTGCAAACCACGTGCAATGTTTTTTTTTCCTTTGGTGGGACTGGGGTTTGAACTCAGCGCCTCACACTTGCAAGGCAGATGCTTTACCACTTGAGCCACACCCTAGGCCCTTTTTGCTTTGGTTATTTTTGCCCATGCTGTGATCCTCCTTCTTACCCCTCCCGTGTAGTTGGATAACAGGCATGTATCACCATGCTCATTTTTTCTGTTGAGATTAGATCTTGCTAACTTTTTGCCTGGGCTGGCCTAGAACCATGATCTTCTCAACCTCTTCTACAGTGGCTGGACTTAAAAGTGTGATCTACCACAACAAGCTCCATGTTCTGCATATTTTTATTTCCTACTTAGTATGTTTTAGAGATCTTTTCATATTAGTTGCATGAAGAGCCTCTCTGTTTCCTGGTAATGTAGTTTCCCATTTTGTTGGTGGATCATACTTTTGTTCACCTGTCCTCTATCAATGGACTTTTATGTTGTTTCCAAATTGTGTCTACTTTAAAAAGGTGCAATTGCTTAATATAGCTAATTTCCTTTGTGTGTCAATCCAGCTATAAGATAAATCTTAGTAGTGGGAAATTTGGGTTAACGCCAATGTGCCCTTCTCATTTTGATAAATATTGCCCTCAATAGAGGCTGTATCAATATATACTCGTATTACTAATTTATGAAAGTTCCTGTTTTTCCCAACTCAGCATCCTTCATATAGGATACCATCAAACTTTTTGATCAGTCTTGTCAGTGAAAAGTATATTCTTAACATAGTTATATTAAGGTGATTTTGTTTTACTTAACAGGAAAAAGCAAACAAAAAGAGAAGAAAATCCTTATAGCTCCGTGGACATTGGGAAAGGAGAAAATAATCCAGGATTCCAAAATACTGAAGATATTCAGACTTCATTTTAGAAAAATCTGTCTTTTCCCTTCTGAGATGATTCTACTATATGTAAATGTTAATTTCCTGGTACATAAAAATGAGATTATAAAGATGTCATTAAATATCAAAACTAGGGCTCTGTTCAGGAAAACTTGTCTAAAGACAACATGACTGAGGAGTGAGCATCTTCACTTACATTGCTTTCCGTATTTATATCTTCCTCAGGACTTGATTTCTCTTTTGTTTCCCAATAGGGACCTTTATATTAGAGTAAATACAGGAACGTATGTCTTTGACCTCATGGGCTGTTCAGGGATAATGGAAAAGTCTGTTGAGTAATTGGAGTTGGTACAAAAGGCGTATCATTGGAGCAGCTGTTGGATCTTGTATGGAAAATCTGCACTTGTGGGATGCAGGGATTGAGAATGGTAAATACTGTCCACTTTAATTCAATCCAAGTGTAAAGGATGCAGCATGACATGCTTTCTTTATGTTAATTCAAATATTATAGTAATTTGTCTCCGGTGATGTTCAGAATGGACCATGCTTTCTCCAGTGACAGGTCCAAAGAAGAAAGGAGAATCCAGAGAACAGATAGAGGGCATTGTCTTTTCAAGCTGCTTGGTCAGTGTCTCCCTGCTAACACAAAACTAGTGCAGGGGCTTCCATGAACTCCCAAAGCATGCCTGATAGAAACTCACTTCCACTGTTCTCTAATTGTGGGGTGAGTGGAAATTTCAACTGATGTTCACCTTCTGAAGTGGGTAACCAATCTTTTAAATCTTTTGTATTCACCCACACTGCCTGAGAAGTGTTGAGCACAAAGCAGACACCCAATAAATATATTAGATTTATACACTCCTGTGTCTTATGTGTACTTATGTGCTGGGACCTCTGCCATTCTGTCTGCTTTTTTATTTCCATGCACAAGAGTGCCGTCTGAGTGTTTGGGACCTTTGACCTGCCAAAAGTGTTGGGATGTTTCCTAAATTCTCAGAGTGCTTTATTGGACAAAGTAATTGCAAAATCAGTTCAAAAAGAGTTGTGTTAAGATTATACACACTCTCTAGAACTAAAGCTAGCACTGCTTTTATATTTCTCAGAGTACCTTGCCCAGTTGTGAGCACAATATCTACTACATACCTAAAGGTCGATGAAAATGAAATTAGATAGATTAACGTATCTGAACTCCACCCACTAAATCACAGTGTATGCTAACTTTGTTAGAGTGACTTTGTACCTAATATATCCATGTGATAATGGTAATGGTGGATTAGTCAGCCACCTCAGGGGAGGATGACAAAATCCCCTATGAAATAGCCTCAAGATAACAAAATCTGGCTCAGGTATGTGGTGCTCAGTTAGCAAAGACAGAGTTCTTGGTCTTTGCAGTGACAGCCATGCTCTTCCAGTCAAGCACTCTTATCACCATCTACCTCACCCTCTAGCCTGCCATTGGACCCAAACTTAGGGCAACATACACCAGCATTTCCTCTTTACTGACATTCCCATCTCATTAACACCCTTTTCTTGTATCTTACATATGTCCTATCTCTTCCAATGTACCATGAAAATGAAAATATTCTGCCAACCTACTGTTAGCTAAACATCTCTTGTAATTGCCACGCTCTCTTTATAAAGTTCCCATTTCTTGTTTTGGTTTGACGCAATTCAAACATAACCTCAATGGGAGCCAACTGCATCCTAACACCTTCTGAAGAGCCTCCCAGCTGTGGCAAAGGATTCATGGGTTGTAACACAGAAATTAGACAAACCCGTTCATTTCCCTAACTTAATTTTTTTTTTTACCAGTGTAGTACTTATTGCCCACTTGTGCAGCTTGTGGTCCATTTCCTGGGTAACAGCATCCTCTGTACCTTGGCGAACTATGATGCATGGGAAAAATCCTGTCCACCACTTGTTTTTGTATGTCCTGTGAGTTAATGATTTTTGTATTTTTTAGTGGTTGAAAAAAAGTAGAATAACATTTCATGACATGTGAAAATAATATGAAATTCAAATCTCAATGTCCATAAATAAAATTTTATTGGATCACAGCCACACCCATTCATTTTCATATTGTCTAAGGCTGCTTTTGTGCTACGAACAGAGTTGAGTAGTAGACACAGAGATGGTATGGTCTCCAAAGCCTTTAACAGGCAAACTTGGCTGACCTCTGGGCCATAAGGAAGCAAATACTAAACGGAAGAGTCATTGTGGAGCTCAGAAACCAACGAACATTTGCTTATGGAATCTGAAACCATTCACTGAGTGTTTTCTTCCTGGGAATTTAACTATTTCTTATGGGGGTAGGGTTGACAGGAGAAGGAGTCAGGCAAGAAAGGACAGGTGCTACCTTCTACTTTCTTGGTGTCTGTCAGTGATTTATTCCCTCACTTAAAATGCACACCTTCCCCATTTAGGTGAAGATGGAGCTTTAGGCTCAATCTTTCCTTCTCAAAGACATACTCACAAGTTAGAATCAAAATTAAGAACCATTCTACTATGTTGGATCTTCCTCTTAGTTAACTCACACAGATATGATAGGAGTTTTGCTTGACGCTCATGACATTGTGTTTGACTTTTGGCAAATCAGAAAAGGCTCAGCAAAGCTGTCGGATTTCCCCTAGCAAATACTTTAGCTGAAGTTGCTCTTGACTTGCATTTAGGAAAGCTTCTTATCATTTCTTTACTCCCTAGAGAGTGTAGGCAGACTCCCGGTTTAAAATTGTGACAATAAATGCTGCATATCACCACAAAAACAAAGTTAAACAGCATTTTAAACACCATTATGAATATTTTAAAATAGTATGAATAGTCTTCCTTTATTTGGCTCCTCCTGGCATCACAGGAAGTATTTTCTGAAAAACCTCTAGCAGTACCTTAAATTCTTGCTTAATTTTTGGAGCCAGGCTTCTAAGCAAGGCTTTGGCCTCTTTTCATAGTAAACAATTCTGTATTATCTGAATTTTTGCAATGAGCATGTATTATTTTTGATATAAAGCAGATTTTTGAAAGAACAAATATACAAAAATAAGGATAAGAAAGGCAAACAATCTTCAAGAGGGAGACTAGAAAGAAAGGATGAGTCTGTGTTGAAGGCTCCTCTGGATAGGATCTGAGAGAGAGCAGGAAAGGCTGGTGCCTCCATCTGACTGTGGGTCCGTTAGAGAGAACAGGGTTGTGTCACTTGTTCATTCTTTTCCCTGGGACAGGAGAGAATCGGGCACACCAAAAAATACTAAATAAATAAACAAATGAATGAATATATCAATGCCTGAGTGATTATTTTTATTTAAATTGTTTTATTATTCATATGTGCATACAAGGCTTGGTTCATTTCTCCCCCCTGCCCCCACCCCCTCCCTTACCACCCACTCCGCCCCCTCCCTCTCCCCCTACCCCCTCAATACCCAGCAGAAACTATTTTGCCCTTATTTCTAATTTTGTTGTAGAGAGAGTATAAGCAATAATAGGAAGGAACAAGGGGTTTTGCTGGTTGAGATAAGGATAGCTATACAGGGCATTGACTCACATTGATTTCCTGTGCGTGTGTGTTACCTTCTAGGTTAATTCTTTTTGATCTAACCTTTTCTCTAGTACCTGGTCCCCTTTTCCTATTGGCCTCAGTTGCTTTAAGGTATCTGCTTTAGTTTCTCTGCGTTAAGGGCAACAAATGCTAGCTAGTTTTTTAGGTGTCTTACCTACCTCACCCCTCCCTTGTGTGCTCTCGCTTTTATCATGTGCTCATAGTCCAATCCCATTGTTGTGTTTGCCCTTGATCCAATGTCCACCTATGAGGGAGAACATACGATTTTTGGTTTTTTGAGCCAGGCTAACCTCACTCAGAATGATGTTCTCCAATTCCATCCATTTACCAGCGAATGATAACATTTCGTTCTTCTTCATGGCTGCATAAAATTCCATTGTGTATAGATACCACATTTTCTTGATCCATTCGTCAGTAGTGGGGCATCTTGGCTGTTTCCATAACTTGGCTATTGTGAATAGTGCCGCAATAAACATGAGTGTGCAGGTGCCTCTGGAGTAACCTGTGTCACAGTCTTTTGGGTATATCCCCAAGAGTGGATACCACATTTTCTTAATCCATTTGTCAGTGGTGGGGCATCTTGGCCTTTTCCATAACTTGGCTATTGTGAATAGTGCCGCAATAAACATGGGTGTGCAGGTGCCTCTGGAGTAACAGTCTTTTGGGTATATCCCCAAGAGTGGTAATGCTGGATCAAATGGTAGATCAATGTTTAGCTTTTTAAGTAGCCTCCAAATTTTTTTCCAGAGTGGTTGTACTAGTCTACATTCCCACCAACAGTGTAAGAGGGTTCCTTTTTCCCCGCATCCTCGCCAACACCTGTTGTTGGTGGTGTTGCTAATGATGGCTATTCTAACAGGGGTGAGGTGGAATCTTAGTGTGGTTTTAATTTGCATTTCCTTTATTGCTAGAGATGATGAACATTTTTTCATGTGTTTTTTGGCCATTTGAATTTCTTCTTTTGAGAAAGTTCTGTTTAGTTCACGTGCCCATTTCTTTATTGGTTCATTAGTTTTGGGAGAATTTAGTTTTTTAAGTTCCCTATATATTCTGGTTATCAGTCCTTTGTCTGATGTGTAGCTGGCAAATATTTTCTCCCACTCTGTGGGTGTTCTCTTCAGTTTAGAGACCATTTCTTTTGATGAACAGAAGCTTTTTAGTTTTATGAGGTCCCATTTATCTATGCTATCTCTTAGTTGCTGTGCTGCTGGGGTTTCGTTGAGAAAGTTCTTACCTATACCTACTAACTCCAGAGTATTTCCTACTCTTTCCTGTATCAACTTAAGAGTTTGGGGTCTGATATTAAGATCCTTGATCCATTTTGAGTTAATCTTGGTATAGGGTGATATACATAGATCTAGTTTCAGTTTTTTGCAGACTGCTAACCAGTTTTCCCAGCAGTTTTTGTTGAAGAGGCTGCTATTTCACCATTGTATATTTTTAGCTCCTTTGTCAAAGACAAGTTGGTTATAGTTGTGTGGCTTCATATCTGGGTCCTCTATTCTGTTCCACTGGTCTTCATGTCTGTTTTTGTGCCAGTACCATGCTGTTTTTATTGCTACTGCTTTGTAATGTAGTTTGAAGTCAGGTACCGTGATATCTCCAGCATTGTTCTTTTGACTGAGTATTGCCTTGGCTATTCATGGCCTCTTGTGTTTCCATATAAATTTAACAGTAGATTTTTCAATCTCTTTAATGAATGTCATTGGGATTTTGATGGGAATTTCATTAAACATGTAGATTACTTTTGGGAGTATAGACATTTTTACTATGTTGATTCTACCAATCCATGAGCATGGGAGATCTCTCCACTTTCTATAGTCTTCCTCAATCTCTTTCTTCAGAAGTGTATAGTTTTCCTTGTAGAGGTCATTCACATCTTTTGTTAGGTTTACACCTAGGTATTTGATTTTTTTTGAGGCTATTGTAAATGGAATTGTTTTCATACATTCTTTTTCAGTTTGCTCATTGTTAGTGTATAGAAATGCTAATGATTTTTCTATGTTGATTTTATATCTTGCTACCTTGCTGTAGCTATTGATGATGTCTAGGAGCCTCTGAGTTGAGTTTTTTGGGTCTTTAAGTTATAGAGTCATGTTGTCTGCAAATAGGGATATTTTGACAGTTTCTTTACCTATTTGTATTCCTTTTATTCCTTCTTCTTGCCTAATTGCTCTGGCTAGGAATTCCAGTACTATGTTGAATAGGAGTGGAGATAGTGGGCATCCTTGTCTGGTTTCTGATTTTAGAGGGAATGGTTTCAGTTTTTCTCCATTAAGTATAATGCTGGCTGTAGGTTTGTCATATATAGCTTTTATAATGTTGAGGTACTTTCCTTCTATTCCTAGTTTTCTTAGAGCTTTTATCATCTGAGTGATTATTTTTAAAGTTCCATTTCATACATGGAGATATGTATACCTCTTTAAAAGTAGCAGACTATTATTGTGTCAGTTCTCTACTGAAATAAAGATATCATTAATTAAACGTCAAGAAACAAATAAGCAAGAGGGACATTTGAGGGAGCTGGTGGATGATGGAGTGGGTAGGATGAGAAAGGGTATGAATGTCTCCTAAGGGAGAGTATTAGCTTCTATCTGAAAAATATTAGTAGCACTTAATTGAGGTATCCTTTCATTGTAATGGTGAACCCTCCACAAAATTTTTCTCTCTCCCTTCTTGATATTATAGAGAAGACAATGAAATATTTCCAAAAAGATGAAAGCCTATGAGTTCAGCAGCAGGCCATGAAGAAGGGCATTGCTAGGAACTGTTTAACGCAAAAATACCTTTTATAACAGCCAGGAGAAGCTGAAATAGTACTTTTGTATCTTTGAGTTAAGATAGAAGACTGAAATAGAAACTTCAGCTGTCTGCAAGTGAGCCAGAACCCCAGGGCCCCAAACTCAAGGATGTCAAATGATTAGAAAGCAGCAATATCTTCAGTTCTAGAAACAAGATTATCATTTCGCTAAGTTGTGACTGAGAATAGTTAAGGTTAAGGTAAGAGGCACTGTACTTTAGCATCTTTTACGATGTGCTCTCTGTGAAATACACTGTTTAATCACACTGTATAACGTTAGTTTTATATTTGTATATACGACATGAACATTGTTCTAATCTGGATATCAGTTGAGAGTTGTGCCATTTGGATTGAATTATGGGCCATACAACTGGGCTCCACAGAGGGAGGTGCCCTGGGGCACCTGGGGCTGTTCAGAATGAACACATCAGCAGCATCTGGGAGCTTGTGAAAATTGCCAATTGACAGGCCATGCTCAGACCTGCCCCATCAGAATTTCTGGGGGTGGTCCCTAAGAACTTATGTTTTAATGAACTCTCCATTTGATTCTTATGCACGCTGAAGTTTGAGACCATTGAAATACAAAGGCAAACATTCACATTTCTGTACTTGATGGTATATTTAATTATCATGGTAGTGACAACAGAAAAGTATGAATACCCAACAAATAATTTTTCAATTCTGTTCAATCTATACACATGATACACACCCTCTCTACATTGCAATCTGGGAATATTCTTCTACTATAGGCTAGGAAGTGTTATATTAAGAGCAGCAGAAACAAAATGACTAATTTGACCTAAACTTCAAAGAAATTTTTTTCCCTATATTGCTTGTTTCCAGATAACATAATAAACAAATAATGCACAGAACATTACTAAGAACTAACTAAATTATATTGTGCCTTGCTACTTTCCTTCAAAAGAATGAAAATGTTGACCAACATTTATTCATTCTCATTGGCACTCCTCCTTTCTTCTTCAAGGCTTGTCTTTTTCCTGAAGTGGTTCAATGGAAGATAAGAGTTGCTGGAATGTGGGACGCTTTTCTGGAAGCTAAATAAGAGAAAACCCCAATGTTTTAGATGGTGAAAGTCATGATTAAAAAGAAAACCATATAAAATATTTATACTTCAGTCCTAAAGCTAGTGACGTTTCAAATGTGGAAACACTACAGACATTTCTGCTGAGATCAAGAACAAGGGGCAGATACATGCTACTCCATCACTCTTAACATCATGTTGAAAGTACTAACCAATTCAGTCAGAAAGTAAAGACAAGCCCTAAGAATTGGAAAAGGAAAAGTATCTTTATTTTTATAGGATACAATTGTGCACCTAAAAAGCCCAAGAGGATCAATGACAGAATCAACTCAAACAATAAAGGATTTCACCAGGATAGCAGGGTAGAAAGTTAATATATGAAGGGGGCATGACTGGAGTGGTGGAGCGCTTGCCTACCTAGCAGGTGCAAGGCCTTGGGTTTAATCACCAGCACCATAAAAAGCCTATTTAATTGTGACTTACTTTCCAGAAGCAATAAAAACAAATTTGATACATTCAACTACATTAAAAAAAACTTTTGCATGACCAACACAAAAACAAAAAACACTATCAACCAAATCAAAATATAAGTGACAATCTGGGAGAAAATATAGCCAACTCAGATAAAGTGTGAATATCTCTAATTTATAAAGTTATCCTTAAAATATGATAAAAAAAAGGGAATGATGGTTCTCTGAAAAATGTACAAATGACCCTTAAAATATTAAAAGAGGCCTCACCTCAGTCATAATGAAAGACATACATATTAAAGTGGCATAAAATGCCACTTTTCATCTGTCAGATTAGCAAAAATTCCAAAGCTGACAATGAGCCCCATGGGTGAGGCAAACACCCATTTGCTAGTGAGGCAGCACCAATGGAGAGGAATTTGGATGCTGATTGTTTTGTAAGAAAGGGAAACCAGAAAACCTACACACATTCATGAGCTCATTTTTGCATAAAAAAATTCCAGGAGGATAAACCAGAATCTAATGAAAATTCTGAATGCCTTTTAATCTTCGTATGGGTTTGCAAAGTTGTAAAGTAAAATATAAACAAAGGGAGAGGAAACCAAAATCTACCAGCTCTACTTCCTGTATGTGGAACCTTTAACTGGGTATTGTGTCTGTGTAAACCTCTCTTCATAGAGTCTGCCACAGCACTTATGGTCCTATGAACCAACTGTGGGAAGCAAGCAGTCTCTCCCCATTCGGGGTCCCCATCCATCCAGTGGTGCAGTCATATTCCAGGCAATTAGAGTAGGGAGGCCCAGGGAGGCTGCTAGCTTCAACTGGAAAACACTTGTGGACTCTTCTTACTTTGACAGGTGACAGCAGTTGTGGGCCTGGTTGTGGTCTAGGCTCTAGCAGGTTTCTAACTCTATTTAGACCAAGTCTGACCTTCTGGCTCTGTCCAAACTCCCAGCAACTACTTTTGGGGTTAAAAAAGGGTGGGGAAAACTCAGACACTATTCCAAGCTCCACTGGGTGGGCAATGACAAAAGTACCGCATCCCAGGCAATCATTTAAGGCTGTCTGATAAAACAGTAAGCGATAGAGTCAGCAACTCTTGCACAGTAGGACTATAGCTCCAGTCCGGGAAATTAGGAACTCCTGTAGTAAGTTACGTGCATCAATTTATTCCTAGCACCAAGGGTGCCTGGGTGCTTTGTAATTATATCATAACAATAACAAACACAAAGCACTTGCTGTGTACCAGGGACTGTTGTAAAGGCTCAGTGACACTAATTCAGCCAATCCTCATAATGATCCTATGAGGTCAGTGTTATTTTACATGGAAGCACAGAGGTGTCAGGAGGCTTGTTCAAGGTCAGACAGAGGGTAAGTAATCAAGGCACGACTCAACCTGGATATTCTGGCTCCAGAATTCATATGCTTAACTACTACATTGATTTGCTTGTTACTAGTGAATGAATGAATGCAGCATTAGACCCTTTAGTCATGAAGAGTAGCATGCAATAGTTAGGAGCTACGAGCTTTTAGATTAATGTTCTTAAAAGCTTCATTTTGGCTTGTCATTGCTCAAAAGTCTTTAATGGCTCCCTATTGCCTATAAAAAAACAAAACTCCCACTCTTCTTATCATTCACCTTGCAGAATCTGGACCAGACTTACTCTTCCAAATTTATTTTCACCCCTTCCTACAATGTCTCCAGCCAAGAACACCATGCTGCTCCTTGTTGTCACATCTTTGCTTGTGTGGTGTCACCTAGCCACCCTTTGACCACGTCTCCACTCATATACCAAGGGGATTTTTCAGAGATTTCCTAATTTGGCTCAGATACCAACACATTCAGGAAGCTAGCTGCTCTCTTTCCTCTGAGCTCCTTTTCTTACTTGCCTTTCTAGTTTGGATGCTTAATTATGAACTGCTTGTTTTTTCAGTCCCACCGTGTGTATGCACAGACTTTGAGTTCAGTGAGGGCAGAAGTAGAGCCTCATACCAATATCCCCTATTAGTTCTAAGAACATACTAGATTGGTTTTTGGTGGTAGTAGAGCTTGGACTCAGGGCCTTGTGCTTGCTAGGCAGGCCCCCACTTGAGCCACGCCCCAGCCCTTTTTAATTTTAGCTATTTTTTTCAAATAGGATCTCATGTTGATGCCCAGGCTGGCCTGGACCACGATCTTCCCACTTACACTTCCTACATAACTGGGATGACAGGTGAACCTCACCATACCCAGCTTTTATTGGTTCAGGTGGGGGTCTCACAAACTTTTTGCCTGGGCTGGCCTCCAACCACGATCCTCACAATCTCTGCCTCCCGAATAAGCTAGGATTACAGGCATGAGCCAATGAACCCAGTCCATAGTAGATGTTTTGTAAATTAATCCCCTGTGACATTTGCTCCATGCCTTCCCCATGCAACACTTTTATTCAGTGTCTGGGAGGCAGGGAAATAGACGCTTTTGTCTCTCTGCTTTGGCAATTGTGTACAACAACTTCTTTGCTCTACACGTGGTTAGATATTTCTGTTACACATTTTCTACTTGAGGAGAGACTCCATACTTTTGTGGTTAAGAACAGTGATCTTGGCACCAGCCAGCCTGTCTCTTACCAGCTGTGTAACCTTAGGTAAGTCACTGAGCCTCCCTGGGCCTCTTTCCTCTTCTGTAAGTTTTTGTGATGATGACCTCCCTCACAGTGTTTCCTGATAAACAAATGAGTTAATGTTTACAAAGTTCTTAGAACAGTGCTGAACACAAGTTGTTCAGTAAATTGTTGGCACCTGCATTGTTCATGTTAGATTACAAATGTTTGAGGGCAGGGGCTCAAAGCTGTATCAGGTGCTTTCCCTCACAAAACGCTTTGGCCCTGGGTGATGCAGCAAAGATCATGGGTGCACTTAGGACCCCTTCCAGCACACTTAGGAAGCACACTTGCCTCATGCCAGCAGCTGTACATGATCTGGTAGATGGTGTCCGATGCCAGCTGTGGCCGGTAGAGTCTGTGGCCCTGGGAGACCTTCACAACCACCTGGGAGTTGTCGTACAAGTCGTAGGGCTGCTTCCCCAGGCTGAACACCTCCCACATCAGGATACCTGCACCACACCGAGGGGGCCGGCAGAGAAAAAGGAAAGAGAGCCAATGTTAGAAGATGCAGGGTTTGTGGAATGAGCTTCACACCACAGGTTCAGGAGGCTGCGGGTTAGGGCAAGGATCCCTGGGAAAGGAGTCCTAGTGAAAGGGCAGGCATGGAGGATGGGCCTGCACCCTTACTTCTGGAGCCCAGTGTCTCTTCCCCACATCATTGGATACCTGTATTCCAGTGCTTTCTGGAGAACAGTGAACAGCAAGGGCGACTTGGGGTCAAGGTTCTCAGGCTGCGCCAGTAAGGCAGCTGGGACTTCATTTAGCCTCACTGTGACAACAGCCTGCATGGTGACGCCTGGCCCCAACTCTTGTGTGCCATGAAGCCTTCACCCTTTCTTTCTCTGTGTTTTGGCAACTATGCACAAGAACTTCATTGTGCAAATTACCTTTCAATGGAAATGCCAAGATAAAAGCACTGGTGACTTTCCCCCTTCTGTTGCTGCAGTGATTTATCACTTTTTCTGGGTTCCACATCCTTTCAGGAATCTGATAGAAGCCAGTGGCTCTCCCCTTGGGAAAGTGAATGTAAAGCTTTTTTGTATGTGGTTTCAGGATGTTCACAGTCTCCCAAAGCTTATCCAGGGCATTGAGAACTCCAGGTTAAGAAACCGAGTTGTGCTCATGGGGGCGAAGAGGGTGGCATTTGGGGTCGGTTAGACGTGACCGAGTTCTTCCACTTATAGGTTGGGTAAGTTCCTGTATCCCTCTCAGCCTTGGGTTTCCTGACTATGAAAAGATATTTGCAACCTCCTGGACTTGCCACAGAATTAAGAAGGATGCAACATGTAGTCCTCTTTAAGAGTGCCAGGATGTTTTTTGCTTGTTTTGGTGGGACTGGGATTTGAACTCAGGGCTTCATGCTTGCAAAGCAGGTGCTCTACCATTTCAGCCATGCTTCCTGTCCATTTTGCTCTGGTTAT